>NW_010364059.1:80411-84906 GCF_000414095.1 Morus notabilis
GATATTTGGAAAATGGTTTATACCGTTTAAACCGATGCCTGGCTCACTGCAAAATGTTGAAATGTTCAAAAGTTACCGAACCTAAGAATAAGAAGCAAATGATCTCTCACGATAAATAACACATATATGTGGCATCTTAGACTTGGTCATATTAGCCTAAACAAGATTTAAAGACTGGCAAAGGATGGTCCTTTACGCGAACTAAAAGTTAGTAAGCTTCCAACCTATGAATCTTGTCTGGAAGGCAAAATGACCACAGGGCCTTCCATGTCAAAAGGAGAAAGAGCCACAGAACCTCTTTAGCTAATACATTCGGATGTATGTGGACCGTTAAACGTCCAAGATAAAGGAGGTTACGAATATTTCATCACTTTTATTGATGATTATTCGAGATATAGTTATGTCTACCTAATGCAACGGAAATATGAAACTTTTAGAAAGTTTAGAGAATTATGAGCATAGGTTGAGAACAGTTAGGTAAACCAATCAAGACACTTCGATTAGATCGAGGGGGTGAATACCTGGACCAAGAGTTTTAGAATTATCACAAAAGAGCTATATCGAAAAGGTTCTCAAGAGATATGGCATGCAGCATTGTAAACCAGGTGACACCTCTGTGGCTAAGGGAGACAAGTTTAGTCTCAATCAGTGCCCTAAGAATGATTTTGAGGAAAAGGAAATGCAGAAGATTCCTTATGCGTCAGCAAAAGGAAGTCTAATGTATGCTCAGGTTTGTACGCGTCCGGATATTGCGTACGTTACTGGGATGTTAGGCAGATATTTAAGTAATCCAGGAGTAGACCATTGGAAAGCAGCCAAACGGGTCTTGCGGTACTTACAGAGAACAAAAGACTACATGCTCACGTATCGGAGGTCGGATCAGCTTGAGATTGTTGGGTATACTGACTCCGATTTTGCTGGATGCCTAGATAGTATGAAATCTACGTCGGGCTATATCTACCTGCTAGCTGGAGGTGTTGTCTCCTGGAAGAGTGCTAAACAGTCTCTTATAGCCTTTTCTACCATGGTAGCAGAGTTCATAGCATGCTATAAGGCGTCCAATCACGGAATATGGCTGCATAATTTTGCCACGGGGCTGCGTATAGTGGATGGCATTGAAAGGCCACTCAAGTTATTTTGACAATAAGTCAGCAATGATGTATTCCAACAACAACAGAAGCTCGACGAAGTCAAAGCATATAGACATCAAGTTCCTAGTTGTCAAGGAAAGAGTTCAGAGTGGACAGTTGTCTATAGAGCACATCGGTACAAACTATATGGTTGCGGATCCGCTTACTAAGGGATTACCACCCAAAGTGTTTCATGAGCACACTGCTCATATGTGTGTCATGTCATTAGAGGATATTCAGTTTTAGTAGGAGTTTGTAATTTTAGATGCTTCTATGATGTAGACATATTTTCAGTTATTTCAGTTTATGGATATTTTGAGGTTATTTTCTGCAAAAATAAAGTTTTAGTTTATTCACACTCTGATTTTGGTATGGTTTGATCTCACTAAGGTTTAAGGTGGACCAGTTGGAAATAGGCATGTTAAGATCACATTACATGAAATTTCCATGCTACATATTCACATCATGATCTATGTCATTCAGTTGTATTGGCATACATGACCATTGATGGGTCGAGTTATGACAGTTGTAACGAAGGCCGCTTTGATCCTATGTTGGTATGATTGATGGACCGGATTGGTTACAAATACATTTCGGTAATGACAGCAAAGTTGAGCTCATATGGTTATTTTTACAAAGCATAATTATAAGGTTACACATATAGCCCAAGTGGGAGATTGTTGGATCCTTAATCCAACGTTGGGCTTATATGTAAATGATCTACTAAGGTTTAGGTATTTTGGGCTTTAATGTATCTAATAGGGTGTGAATATTTAATGTGTAGAGACTTAAGGGTAATTTCTATTTTTATGATGGGCTAAAATAGAAATACCAAAAGATAACAGGGAAGTTATCAATATATGGCAGTTATGGTCCCCAGATCACACGTATTATTTTGATTCATTCTGACATCCCATCATCAGAAAGAGTACAGAGAGAAAGTTAAAGGATTCTCTAGGAAAACGTGTTGATCTGGAAGATAAACTGCACGACTCTAGAGAGAAATCAAGCAATATGGATTCAGGTACGCTTCCGCTTACAGATTTATTAATTCTTGATGATCTAACATGAATGTTCTTGGCTTTTGGGTGATGGTTTTCACCAAATCATTGATTTCTAACAACCGAATCAACGAAATGGTAATCAAATTCTAAACAACAGAAAACTTGAGATTGTGCAAGAAAAATATGGAATTGGATCGAAGGTAAAGAAGAGAAAGAAAGAGAAATACCAGAGAGCGAGGGGAGAGGAATGTGCGTCTGATAAGGAGAAGGTACATAGGCCATGCGATCGGAGCATCCAAACAAATCAGAGCTTTGGCTGAGGCTGAGAGAGCACGAAAGGAGGCTTCGGTTTCAGTAGGAGATGGGGATGGCAAAGGAGCAGAAAGAAGCCTCAGAGAGGAGAGATGGCGAGAGGAGGCTTAGGTTTAGGGTTATTTTGGGAATAACCAAAATTTCATTAATGAAAGCAGGAGATTCCCGCACAATCCACAATCAGAAGCAGCAAGTGAGCTACTTTTGATTTAAGCCTAAAATAGCTTTTAGATTCTCTATAAATCCGTTTTTATAGTGTTTACCAAACACATTTTTTTGCTTCAGCTGAAAAAAAAAGAGGTGATTTTGGCTTCCCAAAATATGTACCAAACTAAGCCCAAGTCAAATTGCAGATAAAGAGTTGATTTTATCATAATTCTATCTTTTTAGGTTTAAGTTTTAATTTAAACATTTAAATTCCATCTTAGGCGTTTAAAAGGGAAGGAGTTGGATTTAAATTCGGATTCCTTCCTAAGGGATTAGCTTTCAGGCGTGTTTTATCTTATCTTTAGGTCAAAATTCGGATTCCTTCCCTAGGGTAAGCTTTAGGCGCATTTTATCTTGTTTTTAAGGTTTATCTTATTTTAGGTTTCTATCTCATTAAGGATAGATTATGACTTTTTAATTTTTAAACATTTTTCAGCTTATACTCGGCTATTTAAGGTTGAAAAATGAAAAATAATAAAGTTTTTGATGTTTATTCACTTTGTGAGACATTCTTCTTGAGTTCTTGAAGAACTATTCTGAATTTATCAAGGTTTTCCTTGTGGCGTTCAACCCAACTTATCAAACGGAATTTTCATACTCGTTTGTGGCGTTTTCACCATACTAAGGTTCTTACTTCGCTAAGCAACGGGTCGCGGTTTCTATCAATTCTTGAAGATCTTGGATCGTATCCCATATTTAGTTACGGTTTCGTTACATTGTTGGCGGGGTTCGAATCAGTCTTAGCTTTCAATCATTTATAGATTTTAATCAAGCTATGCATAGCAAAGCAAGCTTGGAGGATCCTTCGTAAACCCTGATTCTTTGTTGGCCAAAGTATTTAAGGTTCATTATTTCGCTCATTCTTCAATATTGGAATCTCAAATTGGATACCATCCATCTCTGATGTGGCGTAGTATAAAATGGGGTGTTGGTGATGGAATGCAAATTAATTGTTTTAATGATCCGTGGATTCCTAGTTCTTCCACTTTCAAGTCTATGGTGCATAATTCAGTTTATCATGATTTAAAAATGGCGGATCTCATTATTACTCCTGGATTTTGGAATCGCCAACTTCTTAAGGAAATCTTCTCTTCATCGTACACTTGCCATCCCTCTTAGTGTTCGATCTATTTCTGATCCGTTTGTATGGCAAAGGCGGAAATTACCAAGTCAAATCAGGGTATTATATAGCATCCTCATGTGAAAATACAGCTTCATCTTCCAATCCTAATCAACAGTAACAATGGTGGAAAAAGTTTTGGTCTTTACACATTCCTAACAAAGTTAAATCTTTTGCATGACGAGCTTATCAAGAAGCTCTCCCAACTGCATGGAAAAAGTTTAGAGTTGATGCTATTTTAAAATAAACTAATGACGCTGTTGATATAGTGTGGGAAAAAATAGAAGGAGAAGAATTTTTCTTATTCGTTTATCTCAAATAATCTTATTAATATCATTCTATTCTTAAACTTCGATTCCAACAAAATTAATAAATGTATTATACTTAATATCAACATTTTAGGATATTAATTTTGCATCTTCGATTCCGCTGTCTCTTGCATCTCTTGCATTTTAAAGGCCGTTAGTCTCTCTTTCACACACCATCTTTTCATCCATTAATTTTTCTCCATCTTCACCTTTACAACTTTGTCTTATGATCGTACTGCGTTTTTCCGTTTAGGAAAAGCAAGATTTTTTTTTTCCACATTTTCTTTTGTAGGTGGAAAGCCGGTAGGTTCTTTATGTACTCTAGCCTCCATTTCACTCTTGGGTTCTTAGATTATACCTCTATCTCTCACTATCTCCCTCTGCTAATTTTGGAACAAAAAGATTGGTATCCCC
>NW_010364059.1:85409-89011 GCF_000414095.1 Morus notabilis
CCCCTCTCGATGAGTGTTTGACTTTTATCTTTAATGATGTTGATTTTTTATGATTCTATTATGTTTTTATTTAGCTTTTTTTCTTGAGAAACTTACATTGTTTTCTGGCATCTATGCACCTATGTTTAATTTTTCTAGTTTTATGGTTCTCATTAGTCATGGTTGTTTTATGTGACCATGTTTCACAAATTTAAAAAATTAGAATATTGTGGATCAGCTGTGATGGTTTTTAATCTATTACGATTTTAAATGATTCTATTATGTTTTTATTTAGCTTTTTTTCTTGAGAAACTTACATTGTTTTCTGGCATCTATGCACCTATGTTTAATTTTTCTAGTTTTATGGTTCTCATTAGTCATGGTTGTTTTATGTGACCATGTTTCACAAATTTAAAAAATTAGAATATTGTGGATCAGCTGTGATGGTTTTTAATCTATTACGATTTTAAATATGTGATGTTTTTGGCTTGACATGTTAGATGGGTTAAGCAAGCTAACTTTATTTTATTTCTTTTGGTTAGATTAAACATTCTTCACAACCTGTAAAGTCAATGGTATCAGATGGAAATGAGCATAAAGATGATTGCTTGGTGCTTTCTTCCCCCCCCCCCCCCTTAATTTGAAGTTGAACTGCTATTTGGCTACTTAATTGTCTGTGTTTTGGTTATATTATTTCGACTACTGAGGAATAGACTATATTTATATTTAGCTTATTTTTTATTGTTCAATTTAGGGTTCTTGTGGTTTGTTTTTTTTTGTTTTGTTTTTGGATTCTCGTATAGTAGCTAAACAAACAATTCTATCTAAAAAATGAAACTTTTCTTTTGTTCTGTTCGACTGGCAGTTTTTTTTTTTATTATTTTTTATTATTTTTATAAAAAGCAACATACTCAACAAGGCACCCTTTTCTTTCCCACTTATTGTTTGTTTGTTGGTTATATATTGTATTTGTAGCATTCCATTACTCCAATATTATTTGTCTTCACTTCTGCCACGAGCCTTTAAAGGAAAAAAAAAATTTAACGATTCTTATTCTTTTAGGGACCTAAACGAATTGTTGATTTTAACAATTCTCTTTTGTGTTTGGTATAATTGAACCGCTTGTCTATTAATATTTGGTTCTAAATGCTAGCTTCTCTCTTTGAAAGTACATATACTGGGGTGCAGCTCTTCCAATAGTGTATTTATCCACATGTTTATATAAAGGTAAACAGGTTCCTGGGGATCTAATTTGTCCAATTCGTGCAAATATTTCTGGTGATGCATATTGTATAGTGAAAGTCTTACATTTTTTAGGTCCCTGATTTGCTAGTGAATCCTTGTTGAAATGTCTCTATGGGTCTTGTTGAAGGGTTTAATTCTAAAAGCACGAACTCGAGTAGCAAATTCTCATCGTTTTTAGCACTGTTAACCCCTAGAAGCGAGGATGATATTTTGCAGTCCCTTAACATAAAGAGCTTTGGTTTGTCTGAACTCAAAACCATAGGAAATTCTATGCAAGTCTATGAGATTAAAAAGAAAAAAAAAAGAATCACAACGATAATTTTGGAGTTTGAATGTTTTGAAGGACGTAAATTTTAAATAGGTCAGTATAGTATAAGATCAACACAACACTTGACTCTTAAGATAGAGATCGTACTCCCTATAAGATCTAACACTTGACCCTCCATATTGGAGATAATTAAATCTTGATAATCGGAATTTTAAAAAAAAAAAGCCATATGTTGCCAAAACTACACAAGAAGGATCAACTGAGTTATTGAGAAATTAGAGTGACTAGATATAGCACGTTTTTGGCCTTTAGCGTATAAGTTAAACTCCATTATTGGACATGAAAGAAATTAAATTGAGAAATGAGAAGCCTACATATACTAGACACGTTAGAGAACATTTGAATTGAAGAAATCTGACTTATCAAATTTCGAAGACGAATTTTTTTTTAAAGAGGAGGAAAGTTGTAATATTCGATTTTCTTGAGCTCCTAGCTTAGCTTATATCATAGGATTTATAAAAATGATTTAGGATGGTATCATTGGATTTTAGTATTTAGTTTTATTAGAATGACAAGTATGAGAAATTATTAATTTATCATTTTATTGATTTATGAAATTATTCCTTGACTAATTAGAATTAGACATGATTTTAGCTTAATTGCTATTTTTTTTAATTAAGTGGAAGCTCTTACGTGTATGCATATAGGCGTGCATGTTAGTTTATATTATTTTAGTATTAATGTAAAAACAAATGATATAGGCGTGCATGTTAGTTTATATTATTTTAGTATTAATGTAAAAACAAATGATATAGGCGTGCATGTTAGTTTATATTATTTTAGTATTAATGTAAAAACAAATGATATAGGCGTGCATGTTAGTTTATATTATTTTAGTATTTCTTACTTTGTTGACACTTCGTGTAGCTTCTATCAAAAACTTGTCATAGTCGATTATAGGCTATGCCTCCTACTGGGATATTAATAAAACGAAGAGCAAAATTCAATAGCAGCTTACTTTTCAAGGATTTCAAGGCTGCCAGTGTGTAGCTCAATGAGGATACTTGCATCATTCTATTCTCTAGCTATTGCTCTAATTTGAGGTAAGTAGAAGTTAAATTTCAACTGCATCACAAGAACAACAATAATTTTAGTGCATGATTTTTATGATTATATGATTTATATGCTCATTGATATGTTTAACTTATAAGCATTCTTGTATGAGATTTATATTATGCACATGGTGTATTCATCAAGCACGTGATTTTATAATTATACTATTGTACCTTAAATTTGAGAAATAATATGAAAATGTTAAAGGAATGATTTTATGAGATTTTTGGGTGAGATTGGAATAGAGACATGCAAATAAAGATGATGCAGGCCAAATCTTGGAGGAAATAAGAGTTTTTAAGATAGGGGCCTCATCCATATGACAGAATGGCTTCAATGGAGGCCAATCTAATTGGAGATAAAAATGTTATTAATAAAAAGGTCTTGAGGGAGGCCAATCTCAAAGGAGAATTGGGCTTAGTTTGGTAGTGCTTTTTCCTTCTAAATTTAGCTTCTGCTTATAGCAGAAGTTGATTTTAGTATTTGATAAATCTGTTCAAAAATATTTTTTGAAGAATTTTTTAAGAATTTACAGCCAAAATCAGAAGCAGCCTAAAGACAACTTTAGCTTTTAGATTGTAAGGGAATCATCATAGTACAATTAATGAAACTTTCATAATACCCATAATAGCCCTAATGAAATTTAAAATTTAAAATCTTTCCAATCTAAAATTTAGACTTGTAATATAATATAATATAATAGTAATATTGTAACAAATAATATCATAATTATAATAATAACTCTAATATTAATATTTTATCACATAATATGATATTAAAATAATATTATAATATAATAATAATATGATATTATAATTATAATATAATTATAATATGATATTACATATTGTAATTATTATTTTATAATATATTATATATTTTATTGTATTGATATAATTATATTTATTATATTAATAATATTACAATAATATTATTACATTATATTATATTGATATAATTATATTAATAATAATATAATAATATAATAATATAATAA
>NW_010364059.1:89358-91142 GCF_000414095.1 Morus notabilis
ATAATTAATATACATTATATTGTAATTATATATATTATATTATAGTATAATATAATATAATCGTTAGTTTAATTATCCACAATAATTCAATCTCATAATTTACGAAATCTGTTACACTGATTTTGGAACCAACACATCTACTATAATTATAATTTACCAAACACTCAACTGTTTTTGTAACAACTGCTTCTTCTTTCAGCACAATTAAAAATAATTTTTTTAAAATCTAGAGTACTACCAAACTAAGCCATAATCTAGATATATGTATGGGAGAAGCGTAACTCTGCAAACCATTCTTTGGGTCTTCTAGCGAGAGGGGTAATATACGGCGTAGAATACTGGTTCGACTGCTGCTAGTTATGAGAAATTATTAATTTATCATTTTATTGATTTATGAAATTATTCCTTGACTAATTAGAATTAGACATGATTTTAGCTTAATTGCTATTTTTTTTAATTAAGTGGAAGCTCTTACGTGTATGCATATAGGCGTGCATGTTAGTTTATATTATTTTAGTATTAATGTAAAAACAAATGATATAGGCGTGCATGTTAGTTTATATTATTTTAGTATTTCTTACTTTGTTGACACTTCGTGTAGCTTCTATCAAAAACTTGTCATAGTCGATTATAGGCTATGCCTCCTACTGGGATATTAATAAAACGAAGAGCAAAATTCAATAGCAGCTTACTTTTCAAGGATTTCAAGGCTGCCAGTGTGTAGCTCAATGAGGATACTTGCATCATTCTATTCTCTAGCTATTGCTCTAATTTGAGGTAAGTAGAAGTTAAATTTCAACTGCATCACAAGAACAACAATAATTTTAGTGCATGATTTTTATGATTATATGATTTATATGCTCATTGATATGTTTAACTTATAAGCATTCTTGTATGAGATTTATATTATGCACATGGTGTATTCATCAAGCACGTGATTTTATAATTATACTATTGTACCTTAAATTTGAGAAATAATATGAAAATGTTAAAGGAATGATTTTATGAGATTTTTGGGTGAGATTGGAATAGAGACATGCAAATAAAGATGATGCAGGCCAAATCTTGGAGGAAATAAGAGTTTTTAAGATAGGGGCCTCATCCATATGACAGAATGGCTTCAATGGAGGCCAATCTAATTGGAGATAAAAATGTTATTAATAAAAAGGTCTTGAGGGAGGCCAATCTCAAAGGAGAATTGGGCTTAGTTTGGTAGTGCTTTTTCCTTCTAAATTTAGCTTCTGCTTATAGCAGAAGTTGATTTTAGTATTTGATAAATCTGTTCAAAAATATTTTTTGAAGAATTTTTTAAGAATTTACAGCCAAAATCAGAAGCAGCCTAAAGACAACTTTAGCTTTTAGATTGTAAGGGAATCATCATAGTACAATTAATGAAACTTTCATAATACCCATAATAGCCCTAATGAAATTTAAAATTTACAATCTTTCCAATCTAAAATTTAGACTTGTAATATAATATAATATAATAGTAATATTGTAACAAATAATATCATAATTATAATAATAACTCTAATATTAATATTTTATCACATAATATGATATTAAAATAATATTATAATATAATAATAATATGATATTATAATTATAATATAATTATAATATGATATTACATATTGTAATTATTATTTTATAATATATTATATATTTTATTGTATTGATATAATTATATTTATTATATTAATAATATTACAATAATATTATTACATTATATTATATTGATATAATTATATTAATAATAATATAATAATATAATAATATAATAA
>NW_010364059.1:92568-111386 GCF_000414095.1 Morus notabilis
AGCCGACATTGAAACAAAGCCCTTAGCTGTGTGTATGTATATATATATATATATATATATATACAGCAAATAAAGTCTATATATCTTTCTAGCCAAAAAAAAAATCTATCATGTGAAAATTCGTCAATAGAATAATAATGAGTTTTTAACCGATTTGTGCGAATTAAATGATTTAAAACACAATTAAAAGCAGAATTTAAACAAGAACACACAAAATTTATAGTGGTTCACCCTCAATTCGAGAGCTATGTCCACTGCAGGAGGAGAGAAATTTCACTATCTTTGGAGGAATTACACGCACTAATACTCAAAATCAGATTTAAGGGCTTTTTGACTCATAATCCCTTATTTATAGCTTAGTTCACCGCCCTCCGCCCATAAACTTTCCCTATTTGAATTTGGGTTATTTTCCTTATATTTTGGGATAGTTTTCCAAAAGAAAGAGATTACAATTAATCAGTGCAGTTTTCTTATTTAAATTTCATATATTTGGTTTACAAATAGCAAATTTTCGAGCAAATCTTGTGAATCTCATCTCTTGTGTAGCCTCGACTTCGTAAACGCTTTCAGAAGCTTCTTCACTTACGATTGTAGGTACGGTCAACTTCATATTGTCCTTTGTATCCTTTCAGAGCAGCCGACTTCCTTCATATACCTGACACTTCTTTCTAGCGGTTGGCTCTTAAGAAAGTTGTCCACTGATGAGCTGTCTTTGATCATTTAATGCTCTTATTTAGGGCCCATGCAAGGTTTAATTTAAGATTTGATGTTCTACCTACGACAACCCCATCATATATATATATATATATATATATATTGCATTCATATACGTATGAGGTTGACACAGGAAACTGTCGAAAGGATCGTAATAAACCGTTCTTGAAATTAAGTGACAAATTAAAGAGACGTTTTACAATATGCATTATGAGAGAGGAAAAGAATTTAGTTTGAGGTTACTATAAATTAACGAAAGGAGGGGGGGGGGGGGGGGGGGGAAATTGTCTCTCTCACTCCTCATATGGCTGGTGGAAATTGATGTTGACGTTTAATTAAGTTGTCATTAACAAACTAGATGATCAGCTTTAGGTTTGAAATACTTATGCATGGTTAGCTAGCTTTCCAAGTCAGCCCGTAGAAAGACGTGTACAATTCATTGAATTCATCCCTAGAAGCGTGCGCGCACACATATATGTATATACATATACATATATATATATATATGTATGTATATATGTAGTAGCTTTGGTCTTTAATTAGCTACGGCTGTATTGTAATTAGTTGGGCATCCAAAAATACTTATAGTCAAATTTGTACAAGTCATTGGCTTTTACTAGAGAATAACCTTCCACTTTAGTAGTTTAGCAAAGGAAATTGTATAAAAGAACAAGAAGAAAGAGAACAAATTAGCTCTGTATGGAGTAACATTGAATTACATTAATAATTAAGTAATTAGCGCGTAAAAAAACCATGTCTTCTCAAGGTTAAGAAAGTAAAAAGATATATTTTTAGGTTATATTGAGTCGTTAATTTGCTGTACCAACTTCTCCCTAACTGCCCATACCCTAATAGTCAAACGAGTCACATTCTGTGCATCTTTCTAACGATTGTCACTATGTGGCATGTGCTAGCTAGCACCAAAATTTATTTATTTTTTCCTCGTTTTTAGCCACAGAGGAAAGGAGTATGAATTGGCTTGAGAAATATGTAAATGCAAGTGTCATATATGAAGAGAAATGATCCATATAGAAAACGTTAATGTACAGATTCCCTTCAGGATCTTAGATTGTAAAATATGTGTAAATTCTAAATATTGGTAAAAATCCTTCAAGGTCATTGCAGGCAGCGACGAAAGTGACTCTTGTTGCGTGTATGAAACGAGTTCCTTGGCAAGCAATGACATGGCACGGTCTCACGTATTCTGATTTGAAAGTTTAATCCTTTTGTGATATATATATACACACACACACACACACACACACACACACACACACACACACGTTTAGCGTGTTAAAAGAAGCTAAAAACTGTACGTGTTATAGACCAAGTTGCCCCTAGCTATTCCTATTATGCTGAGACCAAGTGTTCCAAACTTCTAATGGTCTCGTTTGGAAGAAAACATTTATCACATTTTTTGCTAAAATAAAAAATCTTACGTAACATATATGTATATGTGTGTGTCTTAGATACGTACACCAGTGACGAAGCGGAATTTTTTGTGAGGGGGGCCTAATAATTACAACAAGAATTTAAAGGGTATAAAATGGTAGTTTTAATTTTTCAGAGGGGCTTTGTTCAATTATCAAAAGATATTTTTATATAAATATAGGGAAAAAAAAGAAAGAAAAAACAATTGAGGGGGGGCTTGAGCCCCTTGGTCAGTATGTAGCTACGTCCCTGACGCACACACATTATTTCTTATTTCTGAAGCGTAAGAGTATTGAAGAGATTCTTAAAAAGTTTGTATTTTTTTGGCAAGAAGTTCATACTTAATCACGCACAATACCTTTAAACTTAAGTGCACATGAATACATTTTGCACTAAACCAATAATACGTCACTCATATCGTATATGTCATGATATGCATGTACGGATCAAATAGTAAATCCCTATTGTATACATCGATCACCTTTCATTTGATTCGTAATGAAAAAGAAATCATCTCATGGTCACATCAATTTTATGTCATATGTATCAAAAGCTAATAATGAAGGATATATCATATATGCGTGCGACCTTAATTAATTACATGACACTGTTTTTCTAATATTACGAGAATATGCGAGGACGTGGGCCAATCTTGACTTGCCAAATAAAAGGTCGGAAACTCTTACATTAAGAAAATAAATAAATAAATAAATATTTTTAAAAAAGATGATTAACGACGAGAAGCACGACGTACGCGAGGAAGATTTGCCTATAAATAATAGGTAAGTTCTAGATTTTGTTCAAACCGAGGGAAGCAGCCAAAGCTAGCTAATTAAGCGCAATAAGTAGACATATTATACAATGGATAGTTCTCCAAGTTGTGAGGAAAACGGTCTCAAAAAAGGGCCCTGGACTCCTGAAGAGGATGAAAAGCTTATCCAACACATCCAGAAACATGGCTTTGGAAGTTGGAGAGCCCTTCCCAAGCTTGCAGGTAAATTTCTATACTTCATCTAAATTTATGTACTTTAATTTTTATCTCTTTATATCTATAAGCTAGCCTAGATAGTATTTTGACTTTTTTTTCTCCACTTTTTTTTTGTCTCTACAGGTCTCAACAGATGTGGCAAAAGCTGCAGGTTAAGATGGACAAATTACTTGAGGCCTGATATCAAGAGAGGCAAATTTTCTCAAGATGAGGAGCAAACAATTCTTCATCTTCATTCCATCCTTGGAAACAAGTAATAATTATGTTATAGTGAATTTATATAAATACCAACTTTTCCATATTTTCATCTATTTTCAGCGAGCTGATCACATGTATACACTATAATAATTAAGCTTATATTTATTTATTTTTTTGTTTTGTTTTGCGTCTTCATAAGATGGTCAGCAATAGCAACACATTTACCGGGAAGAACAGACAACGAAATCAAGAATTTCTGGAACACCCATTTGAAGAAGAAGCTAATCCAAATGGGTTTTGATCCAATGACCCATCAGCCGAGAATCGACCTCTTTTCCAGCTTGCCTCATCTTATGGCCTTGGCTAACTTCAAAGATCACCTTCTGAAGCATCATCCATTAATGGACCTTCAACTCCTCCAAAGTTTGCTTCTCCAATCCAGCTACGTCCAGCAGATCGAAAACGACGTCGTTGCGGATCATGATCATGTGGATAACCCGTTTTCAAACTTGATGTCACAAGTACTAGTGGGAAATCCAAGCTTATTTTCTCATCATCATGAAAATTATTATTATGATAATACTAGTACCACTTCTCCTCAACCACTCCACCAATATCCAGCCCTATTATCTCACCTAGACCCACAAAAAGTCCCTCTCAGTTTTCAACCATCTTTGAATAGTGATCATCACGAACATGATCAAAATATTATGGGCCAGCAGCTAGGTAATTCTGAGAGCTTTACTACAAATATGGTTAGTAATGATCTGCAAGGAGATTACCCACCTGATCATGATCATCATGATCATGACTCATCATCTACATGGTTTATTCCACCTCTTTCTCCTTCAAATATTCTTCCAAATTTAACTCATCATGAGGCGTTAATGTGCAATAATATTATAATTCCAGGAGATTCCACAAGCATTACTAGTACTATGTCTAGCTATGGACGTCCAAGTAGTAGTACTACTACTAATTATATTTCGCATTCGCCTACTGAACTTTTTCTAGATGATCCCACTATGCATTATAACTAATTTCATATAGTTCATTAGTTACGATTGAGCTAGAAAGGTACTTGATAATTATGCTTGTATTATCGGACCTTTTATTTTCTTTAATTTCTTATTCTGCTGTGTATATTCTTGTAATATATAGTACATTAGCCATACATATGAAGGGACATATGAGCATCAACAACTTATCATGTACCACTATTGTACATATATGTTTATAGAGATTTTTTTCCCTTTGAAATCTGATGTATATATTTCTATTTGAATAATTATCAGTTTGAATTTTTATTCAAATCAGTTTAGTTTATCAGTACTACTGAACGTGTTGACTTGAGTTTATCAAGAAAGAACTATATAGTACACTCTTTCTTTTCTTTCTTCTAATGATGCAAAAACTAAATATAATATTACCAACATCAATCAATATATATTCATATATTGTTTTGCGCCCTCTAGTTCATTCTTAGCCAAGTGGGGCAGAATATCGACACAAAAACAAGTATTAATTACATATAAAAAATTTTAAAATGTTTAGTTATGAATTATGATAAGCAATATTACAAGAGTGATTAGGGCGCACAATAAAAATTTTAGAGGGAATTATATACTGAATTAGCACATCAAGAATATTGAATACGTACATTAAAAAAAAATGGTTTTGTTTTGCTCAAATTATGGTACGTACTAGATAAAAACATACACACGCATCATATCATAGTAGTATTCGGGAATGTTATATATGATCAATTTACATGATTTTCTCCTCAAGTCTTGTATAATTCATACTCGGTATGTTGGCCTATTAATTAACTTAATTAACTGATCACCGTGGAGAAATAAACTCTTTGCCGACCTTTGGGAATATATAAATATATTTGTGTGTGTCTGTGTATGTGTATGCATATTGATATTTATAATTGATCTTCAAGTATATATCGTAATTAATTTGATTTTTTTTCACATATTAATTACGTACTTTGGCAAAATGAAATGCGAGTTTGTTGAGATCACTGAGACGAAAGTATGTATATATATATATATATATATATTTATTCCTTTTTTCCTTTTTGCTTGGAAGTTGAACGTAAGACGAAACTTATGGGCTCGTTGAGAATTCCCACATCGCAATTATTAAAATGCATATAAATGCAAATGAGAAGAATTTGAAATATATATATATATATATATGGAAACAGTTACAGGTGAGATTAAATAAGTTAGTGCGTAAATATAAAAATCACTAAGTAGTACGGTAATCTGGATCCTATAAATTTGCTTGTCACCGGTAGAACTAAGACTTTATTCCTTCTTTATCATCAAGACATTGACTGTATGAATTATATACAAAGTTCTAATCATAAGGAAGCTAACACCTCATAGGTGTCGATACGTTAGCGGTCGGTTTCCACAAGTTACTTGTGTGTTTCAAGTAATACAATGAAAATGGCGAATAGATTATGTGGTCACCTAGCTAGGTAATGATCTTCAAAGCTATGAAGAAAAACAAGGTTGGTTAGGTAATTTCTTCTTCTCCTTTTATTTCTCAATTAAAAAAGAGAATAGAAGAAAACCTCTCACTATACCTAATCCTTCTACCATTTGTTGTTATGCCACCAAAATTTTCTTACGTCATGAAATCACGTTTTTATATATAGTAATTTACAATTAAGTTTGTCCAGGTTAACTTGGTCAAAGAAATCATGGCATTCCATTTGCATTGGTTGGTAAAAAAAGATGGAAATGGCTACAAGTGCCAACAATAGCAAAGAAAGGGATATTTTATATTTTGTGGTAAAACCAGGGCGCATAATATAAGCTTAGAAAGTAATAAATAAGGCGATTGCAATTCTACTCCACATGATTAAATATTAGCATATGAGTATTAGCTTATGAAACACTTTTGACCAATCCATTATTTTAATTAATTAATTTCGATTGGGAGAAAAGAAGTAAGAGAGGGACTGAGGTGGTAGTGTGTAATATAATTATTATCAGAAAACAGTAGAGATTTAAAGCTGGCAGCGCATAGGATTATAAGCAAGAATTTTGTTATCTAGTTATACCTTCTTTCCACCAAACAGCTTGATGAATAATCCTAGTAGGTAAACTTTAATTTAGAAATTAATGGCATGTTGACAGAATCATGTTTAATGCTTAATATTAATTCTGAGATTAGCTAGCAGTTAAAATTATACTAAATGACCACCGTAAGATTCAGTTCAAATACCCATCCGAAAGTTTAGAAAACATATATATATATATATATATAGTGTATATGTGTGTGTATTTATTTTTATATTTATGAAACTATATTTGAAAACAATACACCCAATTTGAGTAACATTGTCTTTAGGGGGAAAATGGCGACACCGTAGATAATGTTGCTTATTAGTTCGAAAACATGACTAGTTTTTCATATTGTGGGAAAGCCAAAAAATAATAATAGAAAAAAATTTCCAAAAACGAAGATGAAATCTTTTTTTTTTTTTAATAATTGTCCGTAAATTTTAGTTTTTACCATAACGTACCTGTGGTTTCTTATACAAAACGACAGACTACAAAAGAAGACGTTTTTTTTTGTTTTGTTTTTGTTTTTTTTAAGACTTAACAAGTAAGGGTGATAATTCGTGTTAGTGGGTCGTATTCGTGTCAACCCGTTTATTAATTGTGTCAGAAAACATCAATGGAAACACGATCTGTTTATTAAACATGTCAAAAATGTTAATTCAAACACGACTCATTTATTAATCGTGTTAATTATGTCAACCGTATAACCCGTTTAAATTAATATATTGAATAAATAATTAATATAATAATGACTTATTTAACACGGTCAAAACATGTTTAACATGTTTATTGGTCAATTTATCTTTTTCTTTAAAAAAATAAATGAATTTTACCTACAAATATTAAAATTCACATTATTTGTATTTAATATGTCATATAAACTTTCATGTTATATCACATATCATTAGATTGTAGATGATACATATTGTTAATCATGTCAATTCGTGTCACTTCATGTTAGGAGGTCAACCCTAACTTAACCCATTTATTAATTGTGTTAATTGTGTCAACCCGATTATAACCCAAACACATTTATAATAAACTCAAACCCACTAATTTTATGCGGGTTTTGAGTTGTGTCGTTGTATCACTATCTGGACTGCTAGCCTTATTAACAAGAGTACACTGTACTTAGGAACGGCATGTGCTTTGTATTAGAACAACGTGTCCTTTTTGTAAGTAAACCATTAGCAGTATGTGGTACAAGGGACTTGAGTCACATCATTTAAAAAATTTGAAATGTTTTTAATTGATCGTTTACCCTAACTCAACCCATTTATTAATTGTGTTAATTGTGTCAACCCGACTATAACCCAAACACATTTATAATAAACTCAAACCCACTAATTTTATGCGGGTTTTGAGTTGTGTCGTTGTATCATCTGGACTGCTAGCCTTATTAACAAGAGTACACTGTACTTAGGAACGGCATGTGCTTTGTATTAGAACAACGTGTCCTTTTTGTAAGTAAACCATTAGCAGTATGTGGTACAAGGGACTTGAGTCACATCATTTAAAAAATTTGAAATGTTTTTAATTGATCGTTTATTCGTTTTTCATGCTTTAATATTACAGTCCATTTAATGATGTTAATAGCGTGACGATTTGAATCTGGTATTTGTCCTCTCTCTTCGTTGAAGAAATTGATAAAAATCTCACCAAATCAGTTCAAAATCAACGAGATACCAACTCAAATCATGGGATGCTGAGAGACACCAAGAAAAGAGTCAACTCTCCTACTGCAAACTTAGCGCAATGCATAGCTGTCTCTCATGGATTCACACCATCTAGAATTAATATGCCTTAATGCTTGGTTTCAGGAAATGATTCGTTTCCTTTAGAAATCATTCTTTCCCTTCTTATATTATTATTACCGTTGGTTAGCATATAGCCGTTAGACAAAGTCTTGTATATAAGCTTGCTTTTGGTTTTGTATTATTCAAGTGTGAAATATAGCAGAGCACTCTATTTACACACATCCATCTATTCTTTCAAAATTCATTTGATATCTCGTATCTCTCCTTTGTTAATTTTACATTAATATATAGTTAAAAAGTCTGAATTATCATTTATGTATCAAAATATAGGAGTTGCGTATGATTTTTTATTTTGATGTAATTTTGACAATATTTAATCGTTTAAAGCATGTACTTTGGCAAATTTTTTCCTACTAATATTTATTTTCTTGTTTTGGGTTATATGTTTGGTAAAAGAAAGTCTAGTTTGGCGGCCAGTTGCATAATTTGATTTGAAGTTTGGTCTATGGATTTTCCCTATCCAGTATCCATGATTGAGCTTTCAAAATCAGTACTACTTACGCACATATGCAGCATATCTCGAGCATCAAAGCTGAAGCTGATCTTGCTGGTAGAGACTAGAAAGTAAGTGTAATCCAAAATATCTGTACGTAACAATATTTCCTAATTAACAGATTGCACCACCAATTAATACCTGCCGTATATTTTCCCAATTAAACTACTACATAGTTGTTGTTGTTGTTGTTTTTTTTTTTTTTTTTCTGAATCATCATAATTTGGAAGTTAGAAATGTGTTAGTTTCAACTGTAGTTGAAAATAAGAATGTAGGAGATAGATATAGTATAAAATGTATGGACAAGCTAATGGGTTGAACATGATAAATTATGATGCGGTTTGAACTATAGGTGATCAACAGAATTTTACGGGAAGGTTCTGATACATTCGCGAACATGTGAATTAGTACTCTCTTCCTTTTTTTTTTTTTTTTTTTCCTTCATGCTTCGTTGAGACATAATACTTATCACTAGCTAGTCTTATATGCGTTTCACAAGGCTGCAAATTATAAAATAACAATCCAAAAAGCAAACAACAACAATATAATAATCCAACTATTAAGAGGCCGTTTTTATTTTTATTTTTAACCCTTATGCAAAATATTATTATTTTAGATCTCAGCATAGTCAGGTTGCATGCAATGTTGATGGTGGATATATGTTTGGCAAGGTTAGGGATCACTTGGGGAGGGGACCCATAAGCACCAAGAAATTTAGACATTAAAAAAAATGATCAAAATGGACCCATATACCCACATGACATGTGCCCCAATTGGCCAAACTCTAACTGCACTTTGTCTTTGCATTATTTGTAAGAGGCGCTCTAGTACGAACATCGCATTATTCTCATGATCTATCTGAAGCTTGAATATCTTCTTTTTATATGAAAAAGGAAAAAATTATATATAATATATATGCAGCTAGCTAGGATAGCTTGTATATCCAATATTTTAACCTCGTCATATATATAATTCATGGAATTGTCTCCCATCCGACAATCTCAATTTTGCTGACTAGTCCGGTACAACTACTATAGCCGTTGGATGCTTTATGGACGATTGGTTTTCTTTGAGGGCATGTTAGGCCTCGTTCGTTTCGCTGATTCGAGTTTAGAATTCGATTTTATGTGAGAGCTTTTTACTGTAATAAAAAAGTTAGATGTGACTGTTTGTGAGAGTTTTTTACTGTAATAAAATTTAAATTCTAAACTCGAATCAGCGAAACGAACAAGGCCTAAATTTTTGATAAAGTGTGTTGTGGTGGTGTAGGGTCTATTACAAGACATATTTAAAAATATGAGGCCTGCGATGATAATGAATAAAAAATAAAAAAGAAAATGAGGAAATAAAATAAAGAGTAGGATTATTTTCATAAATATCCTTTAAAGTATGTAATTTGTTTTAAAATTGCTTATAATTTTTTTAAACAGTTCAAAATATTTTTTGATATATAAAAAAACATTTAAAATACTCCGTTCATCTCCTTCTGTCCACTTTTGTCCATCATTTTAACTTTTTGCTAACATGGCACTCATTAAAACATTAAAAAATAAAATTAAACTGACAAAAAGAGATTAATTATTAAAAAAATAATAAACACTCCCACAAAATACGAATAATATTTTGAAGAATAATAATAAAAAAAAAGCAGATCAAACTATTTTAAAAAACTCTAAAGCATCTTCTTCTCCATGTGTATGTTCCATGATCCATCGGCTTGAGGGGATCATCACACAGGTGTGGGGCTTAGTTGCCGAAGGGGCTGCTGCAAAGGGAGGAGGGAAGTTGGACCTGGGTTGCGAGGGCTTTGAAGCAGAGGCTTGCAAGCAGGGGATGGGTCGGCTTGGCTTGGGTTCGATGGCGGTCACTTGGGTGGGTTGCCCAACGATGAGGTTGGATGGCCTTGGAGGGGCATCGTTGTTTGAATAAGATTGAATCTATTTTTTGTTTTTTCCTTTCAAATTTTACATATCTGGGTTTTGGAGATGTTTGAATGAGATGAAAAAAATTTAATCGAAGTATATGGTTTCTTCACTGATGGAGAAGGCGACAGCTTCGGCCGAAAATTCGCCGAATTCGATCTAGAATAACGAAAAGATTTAGACTTGGGAACACGAGATTTGATTCGATTGAAATTTGGGATCCTTTATTGAAGAAAACATAATGTGACTTTCAAAGCTTTTTTTTTTTTTTTTTTTTTTCATTCTTCCTGATTTGAATTGCCACAAAATCGTCGTAGGAAGTTGTTTCTAATAGAAATTTGTTGGGTTGTCTTGGTTTCTTTGGTCTGAAAGTGGTTGCTTTTTGTTGGGGAGTTTGGCGTAGGAGACTATGAATATGGACTTCCATTGATGATGATGAAGAGAATGTTGGATTTCATTTTATTTTATTTATTAATATTTAAATATTTGATTTTTATTTGTTAAATATTTTTAATTAACTTTTAATACTCATTTTTATTGCCATGTATTTTCCATCCAAGTGATATATAGAATTGGATGGAAAGGGTAATTTGATCTATTTTTTATAAATATGTCGTGTTTTAAATTGTTTTAAAAAATCAAGAGGTATTTTAAAATAATGTATATATTTTGAGAGGTATTTATAAAAATAATCCGTTTTTAAAAACTTTTTATATATGCCCCCTTATGAACAAAATTTCATAGATGCCCCCTCATTAACGAATATTTTCTCTAATTCATTCTTATTTACTATTTTTAAAAAATGTCTTTAATTAAAGATATATTTTTTTCTAATTTATTTGCCCTTGGTTAAGGTTCCTTTCCTTTTTCAAATGTCTCTATTTAAACATATGCAATCTTTTCTAATATAATTATTTTCTCTTATCTACCTGCTAAATTAATTACAATATCACAATCAATCATAATAAAATTTGAAAAAGTTTTTGTAATATATCTTGTAATTTGGGTTTATTTAGAAAGTATATCATTTATTTTGAACCTCATCAAACATATGTACTAGGACATGTCAAGTGTGAAACAAAATTCATACTCTGAACAAGCCTACGCTCAATTATGACTGGTGTAATGACAGAAATACTATCAAGGAATTCAAAAATAATTTAAAAAAAAAAAAAAAAGCTTTTCTGGATAGAAAAAAAAGGTGTTCTTAGCACTGATATAAAAGGAAGTAACCGTGGTTATAATAGTTCTCCCATCATCAACGATTAACGATGGTTCCTTTACTTTGATAATCATTTACTATAACATCAGAAATGGGATTTTTGTTGTGATAGTTATAATAGTATAATTGATCGTATATGTAGACATCAATGTTGTGTGGAAAAATGTAGATGACGCGTGAAAAAATAACAGTGTGACACGTGGTCTTCCTTTCCCTCAAAAGGCAACAACCCTCAACGGTGGGGGTTCCCTTTCTTTCTACTGCGAAGGAAGCACAGCCTTCGACGTCGACTCCTCTTGACGACGACAGGTTGTACTGTCGACCTTACGGCAGGAATCCTTCGGGAAGAAATTAATTGCCAGGAGAGACAACTAGGCTGAGCAAATAGTGACGGCGAGAGGAATGCCCGAAGAGGTGAAAGCCTGACATCGCAAGTTACGTGCGGAAATAGGAGATGTCTGCAGTATAGGCATTAAATGTAAACCCTTAAACCGCCCTACATGGGACAAAAAAGGGTTACAGGTGCGCACAGAGCCGTAATGGGAGACTAGTTGGCTGAGTGAACAGTGCGCAAAAGTGATTAGTGGGCTACGGTCTGGGCCTAGAAAGGCAGGCCACTTGAGTGCTTTTCAGCCTAAAATGAAAACCCACCCGACGAAGGAAGCTCGGCTATAAAAGGAGAGAAGCCTCGTACAGAAGAGAGGTTGATCTTTTCTGAGAGAAAAGAACGAGAGAGCAATTTGTGGTGTAAATTGTAACAATCTCAAAAGGAATAAAAAACTACAGTGGATGTAGCTATTCATTTATAAGAGTGAACCACTATAAATTTTGTGTGTTTTTCTACTTTAAGCATTTTTTCTTACATTGCTCACTACACAAAAAATACCACAAGCACTTCACTACCTATATTAAGTATACAGTCAATATTAAGCCGGTAATCCAACAGGATACCTAGCGGTGACCCGGCCCATTTATGTTGACGAGTTTTTACCGTCAACAATTGGCGACTCCGCTGGGGATCGAACCCAGAATCTCTGGTTCAGGCGTTTGACCCCCAACAACGACATAGTCAGCAAACATGCCTCCAAGAAGAAGGATTGAGGCCATCAACCAAGGCAGCCAAATGGACGAAACCGCCACACATCCGGTGAATGACGGGATGGAGGAAGGTCACGAGGGTCCACCTCCGGTCAGAAACGAAGTCCCGCTCCCAGACGTGCCGCGGCTGGACCCTATACAGATGCAAGCCCAACTAACCACTCTAACCGACCTGGTACGTGGACTAATGGTTGTAGTTGAGCGCTTGGACGGAAGGAACTTTATGCCGCCTCTAGAAGACGCTCTGATGCCGCCGGGAGCTGCCATGGCTGAAAACCACAACCCCGATGACCGCCAACATGACCTAGAAGGAGTCGGGGACAACGAGAACCATAGAGGCCATCCTAAGCCTCGACCTTCCCAATCCTCCGGCAGCCGTCCAAGGGCTGTCGGGCTTCGGGCTCCCGGGGACCAGATAACGAGAGGTCTGGGGAACCCCGAGGTGCTACCCAGAACCCAGGAGGAAACCCACCGGAGGGTCAGTACAGGCGGGCGGACAGGCAAGGGGCGGACCTAACGTCCAAAGGGCAGAGGCGTCAAGAGTAGGTGGCTCAGCCATCTCGGCCGAAGAAGCGCGCGCCATTATGGAGCGAATGGCCAACCTAGAGCAAAAACTCATGGGCAACGTCGCCGGCCTAAAAAAGAACATAGGGCGAGTGGCCGAGGTAGTAAACGTTGACATCACGCCTAGCCACACACACGACCATCCATTTACCGCGGAAATAATGGCGCCACCTCTCCCCGATAAATACAGGTCACCGTCGATCCCACCATATGACGGTCGAGGGGATCCCGACGATCACTTAGAGATGTACGCAGGGCACATGCTCTTACATGGGTACGCCGAGGAGATTATGTGCCGAGCTCTGCCCGAAGATGGTTTCGGATGCTGAAGCCAAACTCTATCTCAAGCTGGGATGAGTTGAAGGAAGCGTTCTCCTTCCAGTTTATAGGGGTTAAAAAATATGTCCCCTTAAAGCAGAATCTGACGACGATATACCAGAAGCCAAATGAATCGTTAAGGGAGTAGCTTGCGAGATATGGGGAAGCTGTCGCCGCCAGAATGGACATAACCGACCGAGAGGCCTTGATGGGGGCATTATCTAGCATGAAGAAAATAACCCCCTTCAAGAGATAGCTGAACTTAAAACCCCCGTCCAGCTATAAGGAATTCCCTGCACGAGCGCAAGGCTACATAAACGCCAAGGAAGCGGATGCGAATGATCCTGAGCACAGGTCCAATAAGAACAAGGGGAGCGAACAAGAGTCGACGCCAGCAAAATAGGATGGAAAGAAGCAACGAGGTGGAGGAAGCGGGGACAAGCAGCCCGCCTCGACGTCGAACACTCCAGAAACCAAAAAGCCGAGACAATAGGAGAACCGTAAGCCTCGACCGTTTCAAAGGTATGATTCCTACCATGAATTAACAGTAGGAACCGAGAAAGTGTTCAATTAGGTCGGCCGCGGGAATCTATTGCACTGCCCAGAGCCAATGAGGTCAGACCCTAGCTGAAGGAACCAGAAGAAGTACTGTAGGTTCCACGGCGACATCGGCCACCACACCAACGATTGCGCCGATTTTAAAGATGAGATCGAAAGAGTGATCCCTGAGGGGAGGCTATAGGAGTTCAAAGCCGACCGGAGACGTAGAAACGATGGCCACGGCGGCCAGAATGATGGTCGGTGCCGAGATGAGAACCAGCGCCCGAAGGACCGAGAACCCATCGGCGTCATACGAACTGTCCTCGGCGGCCCCTATATAGGAGGAGATTCAAAGAGGTCTCAGAAGGACTACACCCACAAACTAGAGGGGTTTACCAGGAAAGGTTCTGGAGTGTCTCTACCATAAAAATACCAAGATTCAGCAACGCTGACGTAGCATTCAATGAGGACGACGCCAGCGGAGTTCACTTCCCCCACAATGACGCGTTGGTGGTAGAAGCCATGATCGGGAACCATACTGTGTGCCGGATCCTAGTGGACAACGGGAGCTTGGTAGACCTCCTATACTCTGACTGTCTAGAAAAGATGGGGATTCCAAAGGAGTAACTGAAAAAGTCCTCCAGACCATTGTACGGCTTTACGGGGGACTCCGTCATCCCCCAGGGGACTATCCGGCTGCCCATAACCGCAGGGGAGAAACCTCGACAGGCCACCACAATGGCTAATTTTGTGGTAATAAAGGGGGGCTCCCAGTACAATGCCGTGATTGGAAGACCAACCCTTCAGGCGCTGAGGACAATCACCTCCATTTACCACCAAAAAGTCAAGTTCCCCACCCCAAATGGCGTGGGAAAAATGAAGAGCAACTAGTACGAGGCAAGGGTTGCATACTCTGATGCCCTACACGGATATGATCAGCTAGGAAGGCAGGAGACCGGGATGGTTTATCAAAGCTCCGTGCTGATAAGAGAAGAAGAAAGGGTCCAGCTGCCAATCTACTATGTGAGCAAAAGACTCCTCGACGCCGAGTCAAGATATACCGAAATGGAACGCTTGGCCCTCACCTTGATGGTAGCCTTGAGGAAGCTTCGACATTATTTTCAATCTCAGATAATACGGGTTCTCACTAATCACCCGTTAAGACAGGTGCTGCAAAAGCCTGAAACTTCTGGTCGACTTCTCAAATGGTCGGTGGAGTTAAGCCAGTTCGACATTAAGTATGTACCAAGGGCGGCGATCAAGGGCCAAGCACTGGCTGACTTTCTGGCTGAATTCTCCCATAGAACGGCTCACACCACACCAGAAGAAGTCGAGAGAATAGAATGGAAGCTCTACGTGGATGGAGTGTCGAGCGATAACGGGTCCGGAGCCGGCATCTTGTTAATTAGCCCAGAAGGTCACAAGATTACCTCGGTGGTTCGATTTAAATTTAAGGTGTCGAATAACGAGGCAGAGTACGAGGCGCTAATTGCAGGGCTGCGATTGGCCAGTCACCTAAAAATTGAAAGGCTCAGCATCTACAGCGACTCCCAATTGATCGTCAGGCAAGTGAAGGAAGAATACCAAGCGCGCGGCGAGAAAATGGGTGCGTACTTAAGGAAGGTAAAGGAAGAACTCGTCAAGTTCAAAAATTATGAGATACTTCAGATACCACGAGCTGAAAACACCAACGTTGATGCTCTGGCAAAGCTAGCGTCTTCAAAAGACTCCGACGCATTGGGGGTCGTTCCTATTGAAGAACTAGAGCGGCTGACCATTGAGGAAGTGATTGAGACATTAATCATCCACACAGGCGAAAGTTGGATGATGCCGCTTATCCAGTACCTGATGGATGCAAAACTACCAAACAATAAATACGAGGCCAGACGGATCAGGTATAGAGCTGCCAGATACTTATTGTACGACGGTTTGCTTTACCGATGAGGCTATTCGACACCTTTACAACGGTGCTTGGACAATAATGAAGCCTAGAAGGTCCTCCAGGAAATCCACGAAGGAGTCTGTGGTAATCATACAGGGGGCAGTCTTTAGCTCTTAAGATTTTGAGGCAAGGGTACTACTGGCCCACGCTTAAGAAGGACGCATACCAATACGCTCGACATTGTGACAAGTGCCAAAGGTATGCCACAATTCCTAGAACACCCCCAGAAAACCTAACTTCCATTCTCAGTCCGTGGCCCTTCGCCAAATGGGGAGTCGACTTAATCGGGCCGTTACACCTTGCACCCGGAGGCTTTAAGTTTGCCATTGTCACGGTAGACTACTATACAAAATGGGCAAAGGCAAAGGCTCTGACTACAACCACGGAAGCAGCTTGCACTAATTTCATGTGGAGCAACATTGTGTGCAGGTTCGGGGCCCCTACTCGATAGTGTCCGACAATGGGAAACAGTTCGATAATGCCTCAACATGAAGATTCTGCGACAGCTTGGGCATTCGAAAGGATTTCTCAGCGCCGATACACCCACAATCTAACGGGCAAGTCAAAGTAGTCAACAAAATATTAAAGTATACCCTCAAGAAGAAGCTCGACGATCTAAAGGGAAAATGGGCCGAGGAACTCCCCAAGGTCTTGTGGGCATACAGATGATGAGCCGAAGTACCATGGGCGAAATGCCCTTCTCTATGGTGTATGGCGTCGAGGCAGTACTGCCCATAGAAATTGAGACGCCGACTCTAAGAACTACGATGACGGTAATACAGAAGGCATGAATGGAGAACTCAACCTATTAGAAGAAAAAAGGCTCGACTTCCAGTTACGCCTCGCCGCCTACCAGCAGAGGGTAGCACGATATTACAACAAAAAAGTCGAACAACGAAGGTTCATCCCAGGAGACCTAGTATTAAAAAGGGTAACACAGAGTACAAAACCCAAAAATACTGGTCCTCTGGGCCCAACTTGGGAAAGACCCTACCGAATAAGAGAAGTATTGCGTCCTGGCACCTACATTTTGGAAAGTCTCTCCGGCAAGAAGATTCGGCATCCATGGAATGCAAAACAGCTAAAGCTGTACTACCAATAATGTATGTAGTTTTTTAAACGCATCTTAGTCACATTTTTGGCAATTTAAATAAATTATGAGTTTATAGAAATATTGTCCAAAAGTAAGAAGAATTCACCCTCGAATAAACTTGTTTGCTTAAAAAACCAAGGTATATTAAACTGACAAGGGGGCAGTAAGGGATCTACGGATCACCGGAGAAAAACTTAGAAAATTTAACAAAATTTTCTAAGGCGATGACCCTAAGGCGCAAAAGCTAACGCCGACTCTTCCAAGGAGGAGAGGCGAGGAAAAACATAGAAAATTTTACGAAATTTTCTAATGCGACGACCCCAAGGGGCAAAAGCTAAAGCTGACTCTTCCAAGGAAGAAAGGCGAGGAAAAACTTAGAAAATTTTACGAAATTTTCTAAGGCGACGACCCCAAGGGGCAAAAGCTAACGCCGACTCTTCCAAGGAAGAAAGGCGAGGAAAAACTTAGAAAATTTTATGAAATTTTCTAAGGCGACGGCCCTAAGGGGCAAGAGAAGCAATAAAGGCAATTATGTAAAAATCCCAAATATTATATATAAAAAAATAAATATGCCCCACATTACACAAAAGTATATAAAAAAAAAGGAAAAGCTTTAAGCCTCGCCACCGGCCACCGAGTTCTCGCCGTCACCAGGTGGGGAAGGATTGTCATCGTCAGCAGGAGGAGGAGGAGCAATATAAAGGAAGCTCAAATCCCACTTAGGATGCTCTTATTTTATCAGATCGACGATTTGCTGACCAGTGGAGTGAAAATCCTTGGTGCGAATGTCGATGAGCTCCGGAGAAGCCTTGAACTCCTCAATGATCTCCACACGCTTGGCGTCAAACATTGCTATGGCCTCAGCTTTGGCTTCCTTCTTCCCTGACTTCTTCTCAGAAATTTCTGCCCGCTTTGTAAGATCCGCAACCGCAGCGGTTAAGCTGGTCAACTTCTTTTGAAGGTCTGACATCTTGGCCAATTCACCTTCCAAACTCCTAAGTTGGGCCACGGCCACACCCCTCTCATCGACGACAGCCGAGCACTTATTCTTGGCGTCGTCAAGAAGAGAGTTAAGCTTGGCTTCGACGCTGTCCATCTCCTTATCACGTTCTTCAACCTTCACTAAATCAATGAGGTTGAGAATGGCAAGGACTAGGTCCTAAAAAATTGAAGGTTAGAAAATAAAGATACACGGGACAAAATCAACAAGAAAAAAGAGAGGCAAATTGATCGAGGCTTACATGGATCTGGAAGGAGATCTGCTTGCGCTGACGGTCAACTAGAGAAGATTGGGCGGTGGCAATCCAGTGCGGCTTGATAAAAGACTCATATAGAGCTTGGAAGATGGTTACGCCCAAACGTGTACAAAAACAAGCGGTCAATTGTAGTACA
>NW_010364060.1:0-10677 GCF_000414095.1 Morus notabilis
CGTCTCACCTAACATATCCCGGCATATTGCAATAATGACAAATAGGAATAAAGTTGTATGTTGCTTGTCTTATTGCAACAAGCTTTGCAACAGACTACTTACCTTGTCATACCTGAGTTTTCCAAATCAGTTGCATTGTTGTACTGGTGGTTCTCTTCCCAAAACTAGTCTTCCCAGAAGTTTCTTGACCCTTGTAGCCGAGACTTGAATGATCACTACTCAATTTTGCCGGTGATCTAATTTTGCCGCACCCGAGTTAAGCATCTTTAAATTCTTTTGAGTCTGCTCCAACTCGAGTCTAGTCTCAACAAGCTTTTTCTGATGCTTTGTGTCCAAAATTTCATAATTCGTTGCAGCCTTTTTTAATTCATCTCTTTTCTTTATTAAGGTAGCAACTTCATCTTCAAGCGACTCATGATTATTTCAACTTAAGAGAAAGGTTAATGATAACATATTCTAAAATGAATTATTGAACTTTGGAGTGTAATATAAAATGATTGTTTAAAATAATACAATCCCAACAGATACATCACACACGACAAACATATTTTAAAATAAAATAAAATAACTCTATAGTGACCTTCCAGGAAGATCTTATATTTGCAAGAAAAACTTGATTCGGCCGCTCACGAATCTGTTCGGCAATAGCACATGGAGAAAACATAAAAATAGTTCTCCCAAAACTCATGAATTTGTTTAGCAGGAAAACCAGAAGTTTTAAATGTCCGAAACACCACCAACCAACCAACCGGAGGCTACCACGTCAGCTAGCCCAACATGTCATACTTGCTGATTCTATGGGATTCCCAACAGTAATTATTAAGCTTTCTTTTTATTCAATATTATAGTTTTACTCCCTTTAAAAATATTGGCTTTATTGTGTATTTCTTAAGAACCATACGGGGTCAATAACTAATGAACTTTATTAAAGTGTGTTAAAAAAAACAGTCAGCGAAAGAATTCCTCATTATTATTATTTTAGTTTAATTAATTATTAAACTCGACGGTAATATTACAGAAAATATCATATACAAATTGTTTTAAAATAGCATATATACAATATTAACAATCCTAACAGACCTTTTACAGGCACACCATAGTCATAAAAGTTCAAGAAAACAAATGAAACAAAAGAAAAACACTAAAGTGACCATTCTCAAAACACTGAAGATGTGCTGATCATCAGATCAAAAAAAAAAAAAGAAGATGTGCTGAACATAGCGGTGGGGATCTTATTTGCAAATTCCCTCCGCTCACTAGGCCGTAATTAGGCCATAGCAAATGGAGGTGACATAAAGATCCTTCTACCGTTTATTGTCCGCACGTATGGTCGCAAAATCAAAACTGCAAACTATCTCGGCCTGATTATCATCGTACTTGGCTCTCTACGAGCAAAAGCAAACTGGTCGGCGGTATCCGCCATTGCGGTGGTGTCGTAGCCACTGTCCCACCTTTCGTGAATACGCTTACTTGGATAGTTAGAATCAAATTCAACAACCTGCAGTTTAGAGAAGCCTGCGCCTTTAGACATGACAATTGCCCACTTCTTTCCCGCAGAGGCCCTGGCAGTAACAGAATATCCCTCTTTCCATTTCCTCTCCATCCATTTGTATGGAATTGACTCACACACTTTATATACCTGCTTGTCATGAAACCGGGTCCCTCTAGACATTACAACTAATGAACTTCCATCGTCGTCCCCGGCGATTGCGGTGATATAAAAACCATTCTCCCACTGTTCTTCAATCCAGTTGTCGGGAAGAAAATGTGGAGAGAACTTATAAACTTGCTCTGAGAAACCAGTTGCATCATCCATGATCAAATCCCAGATGTTGGAACCAGATTCGACACTGTGGATAAGAAACCCTTCTGCTTTACACCTCGCAATCATTTGGAAGAGTCTCGTTCTGTCTTTAACATCGTAATCGCATGTTTGATTCATTTTAGGATCACGGGGATTAACAAGGCTAATCCATTTCCTTGTGGGCCTTGCCCTTTGTCCATCATCCAAAGACGACATCTGGGCAACAGATAACAGTACAATACGTATTAGATGCATTAATTGATGGGAATGACCGGCCGATAGTTATTCAAACTCATCACACAACTTATATTTCCACATTATATTCATATATATGTAAAAAAAGAATTTATACAAGTCTTAATTAAGAGAGAGAAGCAAATATATGTTCGTAGTATACACTATACGATGCACATGTATATACTTTTGAAACAGACAAAACAGGAACGGACATTTGGGTCATTAACAATCAACTTGTTCAGTATAGTTCACACCACATTAATCAACTATTCTTAATTGGGTGAGCTATAATCGTTTTCTGCTCAAAACCTAGTGGATCTCAGCTAGGCAATTTAACAGCTCAATAAAGAAACAAGAAACAAAAAAAGCGAGAAATTAAAAGTGCAAAAACAAACAGAATGAGCTCAAAAGATAGCAGGGAAAATGATGTGGTGCAGAGGGATATAACATTTATGGCGCATCAGGGACGGATTGGGAACATCGACCCAAAGTTCAATAAGGAAAATTTCTGGTTTCATGGGTTCTTAATTTTAGCAATGTCAGATTTGGACAAAAATACGTGTTTTTTGAGTGGAAACGGCCCAACGGACAAAACTTGTTACTTCGTCACGACGTTCAACGTTTTTCTGATAAATTCTTTCATTTAGGCCCTTAAAAGTGTGTTTTTACCATTTTTAGAAATTTCCACTTTTACCTAGAAAATTCGGATTCTAGCTCCGACTGTGTTTTTTATTTCCTTATGGTAGTGTCAATTCTTGTTTCCGGTTTAAAATATTTTCTTTTTAAAAAATTTCATATTTTATTATTTTTTATTATAGAATATGCTAGTTTTCAGTTTCTATTATTACCTATATATCTAGATGCCCTCTTGTAATGAAAATCAATTGAGTTGAATGAAATTTCCAGTTTTTTCTCTACTTCTTCCAATTTTTGATATATCAACGTACCGTTTTTAAAGCAGATTCCCTTTGTATTCTATGTGAATCAATTGGTTAACTGATTTACCCTTTTATTTTATTGTTTTGCTTTTCTCTAATTAAGCATCTGCTACATCAGAAAAACATATGTAAGCAGATTTTACCTGAATGCCGATATGATCCGTAGATAGATTGTTTTGTTGCGGCGATTCAGGATGCCATAGGCTATGTAGCAATTTATAAGCGATAAATAAAGCTACAAGAACCAACAAAGCCAAAAAGACCCACCCCACAGCCGGAACCATGATGAGAATCAGCAAAAAAGAAGCAAGATACCCGGACAAGAGGCTGATACAAATGGCAACATTTTGCGCGAAACCCTCAAGCTTGATGCTCAGTGGTATGGTCGTCGCATAGATACAAACATCAAACAGAAAGACCACCATGGTGACGTAGTCTGTCTTGAATGGATTTTCTTGCTTCAGCGCAATGACCGCCGGTAAAGACCCGATGAGGGACAAAATAACAGCGTGCAATGGTATTACCACAGCAGGTTGTGTAAGATCTCTGCAGGATTATAAAATGATGACTAATTCAATACAAGAGGCGTTAGAAGTTAAATAAATTAACTGAAAAAAAAATCATAAGTTTTCTTAACAAATTAAATACTAATACCAACATTGCCATCAACTGAGATTCTTTGTTTTACGGCTCACTTTGTTTATAATGGAAGAGTAATTGTCGCCACAGAGGAATATCACCACCCAAATCTCACTGTTACATCAGAAAGAGAGAGAGATCGTGAACTTATAGTAGCTGTATCAGTGCAATAATTCTTTGGGTTAATCCCACAAATTAGGGATCCAAATTCGAAACAATTAAAAGTTAGGGACTGTATGGAAATTAATTTTTATTTTTTATATTATTTTAGTCCCTAAAATTTACATGTTTCCACTTTTGATCCACCATTTTTACTCATTCTGTTAAATATTTAACACCTAGTTAACATAAGTACTAAAACTGAAATGAAATGAAACCTTTGGGACCAACTGTGGAACGTTTTAAAAGTAAAAGACTAAAGTGTGATTGAGAGTAAACTTTAAGTATCATTTGTGGTATTAACCCTTCTTTTTATAATAGGCAAAATTCTGGTTATTAGAATGACATATCAAAAAATAACGATATTCACTATAATTATTAACGTGTATGATACTCAAAATAGTTACATTACTAGGAGTCATCAACAAAAAGTTCATAATTAATTAGCGAAGACCCAAAAACGTATCAATCAAAGCTTAGAGCATCCCCAATAATTCCCAAATCAAGATTTAAGCAAAACCAATTACTAAACCGCAAAGACATTTGCGGATATGAACCAATCAAGATTTAGTACTTTTTGTTTGTTGATTATTTTTTATTTTGTTGAATTGATGTGATTGAATGAGTAATGATGTGATTGAGTGATTAGCTAGTATGAATGAAACACAAAATCATTTGAAATCCAAAACAGGGTAGAATAGAGTGAGACTAATACAATTTTAGAAGAATTCCAATTTTGATTCCAACATCATTAAAAAAAATGTTCCAATAGAAAAGGAGTAGAACTTGAAGAGAATTGAAATCAATAGAAACATTCACGGCCAATTTAGACACAAGTAGAGATTATATTTTAAAAAAAATTCCAAGTTCCAATATAGTAACCAACATAGTAACCAGTTAGTGAGAAACAAGAGATCTTCAAACAACTGGAGGAGGTCAAATACTAATCTTGTAAAAGCATCAACAACTTAAAGAAGCAGATAACGAAAATGAGAAAGAAGCTGAAGCCATGAAAATACCTCTGTACTGCTCGCAAGGTCAACGGTACTTGGAAGGAAAAGAATATGGAACAAAAGAGGCTCTTGTTCTTTTATGGCTGTACTGGCAGCTGAAACGAGTTGATTGACAGTAAACTATAAAACCAATCATTGTCAAATGCTTCTGATTTTTGTCTTTTTGTCTTTGCAACCGTCAGAAAAACTTTATTATCATGTTTTTGCACTTCTTTGCAAACGTAAGAAAATTAAATATATGAATACTCCTATAGATCGTGTGGAATGTATTCCCGCTACTCACATATAATGAGATCTATTTGAATCTCACGCGTGGGAAAGATTCTCATTTTCTTTCATGTATGTATGTGTGTGACAGCAAAGAGAGAGAAGAGTTGTCCAAACCGCTTTGACCTCTGCCCGGCGGCCATCAAGAAGGCCTCGACGCGGCGGTGGAAGAGGGATCTTTTTATTTTTTAGCTAAAGTTGTGAAAGTGACTTTTTAAACTAGAAATATCATGGTCACTTGTCTTATTTTTTTTTCTTGTTCGTTTGCCAACCTAAAATAATCTATGTGAAGAACAGACAACTTGGTATATATATCAAATAAAAAAACATTAAAAAAAATAGAGATAAAGACCATTTAACATCTAGCGACATGTTTGACTCCTATCATGTTTCCCATGCAAAATAAATAAATAAATAAATAAATAAAAATAATGAAAAAGAGCCTACTTACATTAAAACAATGCTATAAAGTATTGATGATGTGAAGCATCACAACCTATAAAATGTGAGTCTCGCAACGTAGGATTCATTTATCAGACCCGTCTTCGTGCTCTTATTTTTTTGGGAGAAATTTACGCCACAGGTTCACTAACTTTTTCACTGTGCCGACGCTCGGATTTCTGTTTTGAAAAGTTTGGCATTCAGGTCCTAAAATTTTAGTTAATTGGCGTTTGTTAGTCTCTCTTCTACTATGTCATTAGACCTTTTACCCCTCTTTTCACTAGAAATTTTTGCATACCCCACCACACCACCCCCCCAAAACAAACGACATGTGACAGTGAAGAGACTTTGCAAATTTTTGTGACAGATAGCATTTGTCTGCAAATATAGGTCTGCAATTTTATATTTATGGTAAATTTACTCTGATTATAGTTTTTACTAATAAATAATATTTTCGTGACAGATAGCATTTGTCTGCAAATATAGGTCTGCAACTTTATATTTACGGTAAATTTACTGTGATTATACTATTTACTATTAAATAATATTTTAATATGTATTATTTACTAGAAATATTTTTAAGAAATTGCCTATATGCTATAACTTCACTTTGGGTCTGCTATAATTTCTTGTTTATTATGTTATTTCCTTCTAGTTTTTAACCAATGGGTTCTTTGGGAAAATCATAGGGATGTACAATATTACAGCCCCGTTTATTTTACCGATTCGAGTTTAGAATTCTAATTTTGCTACAGTAACAGTCACATCTAACTTTTTTGCTACTGTAAAAAGTTCTCACATAAAGTCACATCTTAACTCGAATCAGCGAATTAAACGGGCCCTACGTATGTAGCTTTTTCTCTCCTGGACCTCACTAAGACCATCTCCAATGCAAATGCTAATGTCAATTGTATATTTACCATCAAAAAGTGTGATATGGTACGTTATTTTCATTTTTACTCCAATACATAATGCTATTTGAGATGCTAAATTTATTTTTTTTCATAATTATTAAGCTTTGAAAGTTGTAAAAAAAACTTTCATATTTAATATAGTTAGAAAATGCAAAACTTGCATTGATTATATGAAAAAGTAAACATTTTAACCAATAGAAATCAAATACTAAATTTGTTATATGTTATACTTGGTGGGAAATTTACCACAAATTATATATTTGGCACAATAAAGAGCATTGCATTGGAGAATGTTTTTTGTATTCAAATGTTAAATTTACAATTGACACATCAATTATAGCATTGCATAATGATAGACTGACATGATAACTCAGTGCCTACACACAGTAAGGACCTGTTAGAAAGCATTTACTAATAATTTATTTGTAAATAAGAAAGTATATTAGTTATATATATTAATAATATAGTAATATACTAACAATAAATTAGAGTATTACAATTTTTTAGGAGGATATATACTATATTCGTAAATATAGTGAGTTTACTTAATTAATGTATTAAATAACTAATAGTTAGTAATTGATTACTATTATTCTAATCAGTATGAATTAATAATTAAATAAAGGACAATGTTTGCGAACTTATGCAGGGAATAACATTCAAAAACTTTCACAATCTGATATGTTAAAGACAATTAGGAGAAAAAAAGACCAATGGTTAGTAAAGGAAGTACTGATGGGCAAATGGCTTTTTAACTCTAAACTTCTTTCCACATTAAAAGATGTAGGATTATTAAGCAGTGAATTTTCTCTTTACAAGCTCAGCTTCCTTGGCTTTAAGTTCTTTCTCCCATTCTTCCGTTCCTGCGCAGATCGCATAAACAAAGGCTTAATGCCAAATGATGAAGCCACGAATCATTGTTATTATAGTAAGGATAAAATACTGGCTATGTTGTGGTGAGTACTTCTGCAGATGTTTGATGTTTCTTGCCAATTTGCAACGAAGGAAGGTCATGGAGCCATTGTCTCATCCGCAACACCTCCGGGCATATCATGCTTCACCAACCAACCAGAGACTACGTGTAACGCACGCTATCCTGACACGTCATACTTGCCGAATCTATGGCATCCCAACAGTCATTAAAGATAATTCTTTTATTAAATATTGTGGTTTTATTGCCTCTTTCTGAAGAACCGTTTATAGCTCCAGTAAATGAACTTTATAAAACCGCTTCTTTTTAGGGGGAAAAATATATCAAGGAAAAAACTCGTGTTATTATTTCAAAGTGGGAGTTTCATATGATAACATTCCCTATAAGAAATTGTTAAACTTAGGGGTGTTGCATAAAATGTTTGTTTTAAAATAATTCAATCCTAACAAATCCACGAAGGAAAAAACAACATAATTCCTCTCCCAATTCTCCTCAAAAAGATCTTACATTCGCAAAAAGGGAAACTTAATTTTTGGCTGCTTACGAATCCGTTCGGCCATAGCAAATGGAGGTAACATAATAATTCCTCTCCCAATTCTCCTCAATTTTTTTAGCAGGAAAACCAGAAGTTCTATATGTCTCCTGTTCATGATTAGCTGGTTCTAACCTCGGCACACTAAGAACAAAAGCAGCCTGGTCCACAGTTGCCGCCGCAGCAGTGATGAAGCAGCCACTTTTCCACCTTTCACGAATAAGCTCACTTGGATACTTAGAATCAACTTCGACAAACTGTTCCGAAAAGCCTGCGCCTTTCGACACAACAATTGCCCATCTACTTCCTGAAGTGGCCATGGCAGTGACAAAATATCCCTGTTCCCATTTTTCCTTAATCCACTTAAATGGAAATGAATCATTCACTTTATATATCTGGTAAAAAGACTTAGTCCCTTTCGACATTACAACTAATGAACTTCCATCCTCGGCTCCAGCTATCGCGGTTATATAAAAATCCTTCGCCCATTGTTTCTTGATCCATTCTTCATGAAGAAAAAATGGAGAGACATCATAAACTTGATCTGAGAAACCAGTACCGTCATCCATGATTAGAGCCCAAAGATTGGAACAAGAAGCAACACTGCTTATAAATAACCCGTCTTCTTTTCCCTTCTCGATCTTCGGGGACAGCCTCGAGTCTTCAACATTGAAGTGATATCTTTGCTTGGTAACCTTATCACTGGGATCGAAAACACTAATCCATTTTGTTGCAGGTGATCCCATGGAAATCCTCTTTTGTGGTTGCTCCTCATTGTTTTCCTCTTCCATCGTCAATCGTTCCATCTCTTGTCTATCAGGAGACGTCTTCTTGACAACAATTAATAAAGTATTAGATGTATTACTGGGAATTAATATTTATTGAAAATGAACACGACTATGTTTTATGAAATCTCCTTGAAGAATGTCATTTGTGTCAACATATCCGCTGAACTTTGAAACGTGCTTGTTACGCCCCATTTTCTTGCTTCTCATCAACTACTTCAAGAAGAGAATATATTTGAAGTTCAGCACCAGACTAATTTATTTGGAGCAAAGGGCATTTATTAACCCTTCAATATTATACCTAACTTTTAACTAAGTGACAGCTCACAATTCCATCCAAAAAAATATGTTTCCAAAGTTCAAGCCTTCAAGACCTAAACCTGGAGAAGTGATACAGAGAAGGGGCACGATATGTTTCAAAGTTTGAGGGCATATTGACAAAACTGACATAATTCAGGTGAAATTCGTAAAATGTATAAAATTTATCCTTATTAAATAGAACAACAATCTACATATATATATCTGTGTGTGTGTGTGTGTGTGTAAAAAAGAATATATACAAGTCTAGAGAGAGAGAGAAGCAATATGTTCGTATTTTACACGACAGGATACACATATATATACTTTTGAAAATGATACATTACAAAAAAGTTGATTTCGATTTTGTTAATGGACATTTGGGTATTTAACAAATAATTTGTTCAGTACAGTTCAGACTACTTAGTCAAGTTCTTCTTTATTTCGATTTTCGTCCAGCTATTCCTAATTGGCTAAGCTATAGTGTTTTTCTGTTCCAAACTAGTGGCTCTTAACTAGGTAATCAAACAACTTAGAAGAGACAAGAAATAAGAAAGCGAGAAACATGCCCACAAACAAAGAGGATCGGGCCGCTATACACAAGTTCGATACAAAGAGATTAGGAAGAACATGTGTCTTGACCCCTTTCATTTCACTTTCATTTCAAAAGAAATAAGAGCCGGTAAATCAGAACCAATTAATTAAGATAAAAATAAAAAGACTTTTTTATTTATTTTTATGGAATATATATATCAATATTTCTGGATTATAACTTTCATCTCACTTCCTGTTCCTATATTAATAGGAGTAGGACTTCTACTTTTTCCAACGGCAACAAAAAGTCTTCGCCGTATGTGGGTTTTTCCAAGTGTTTTATTGTTAAGTATAATTATGCTTTTTATGTAAGAAAATTTACCTGAATCGCGACATGATCCTGAGACTGACTGTCTTGCTGTGACGGTTTAAGATGTCGACTAGATACCTTTTTATAAGCGATTATGACAACCAAAAGCGCCCACAAAACCAAGCAGACCCACCCCAAAGCCGGAACCATGATGAGAAACAGCAACAGGGGAGAAAGCAGCCCTGACAAAAGGCTGACTTTTGTGGTCACCTCTTCGGCAAAACCATTGAACTTGGTGCTCGCTAGTCCGGTCACGACGTAGATACAGACAGCAATCAGAAAGGCCACCATGGTCTTGTAGTCTGTCTGAAATGGAGACTGCTGCTTCAGTTGAAGGAACGTAGCTGAAGCGCCAATGAGGGCCAAAACACATGCATGCAATGTCTTCACCACATTACCTTGTGTCCTGGATATTCGTTGGTCTCGATTCGATTACAAAATGCTCATACAATAGCATTAGATGTCATTAAAACCTCTACGGTAGGAATTGTACTTTTTCCACTACTCAGGTACTGCTGTTTTCACCGTTGGATTTACTTCTCAATGGTTTGTTCTATAAATAGGAGCAGCTTTATATCGTGTATTGCCAATTTTTAGCGCACACACTCATAAATCAACCAGGCCGTTAAAATAGCAGTTCTTATATATACCTATAGTGAAGAAAGGCAGTTCCTACCATAGAAATTTCCTTGAAGTTAAATAATAATAACAATAAAACTCAAAACTTCTCATAACGAATTAAACTCGAGTACCAACATGGCCACTATACGAGATTCTTTGTTTTGCAGCTTCCACTATATGTGCAATTGAAGAGCG
>NW_010364060.1:10708-32842 GCF_000414095.1 Morus notabilis
ATTAATAGCGCCGCCCAAATGGAACTTGGCTGTTAAATAAATCGACCGAAAGTCATTTGAAACAATGTCTGATACATATTATAAGGCCATATATGATACCCCAGCTATCTCTAAAAGCAGTTCAGACTCGCAACGTTCTGCAAAATGATATTTCTTTTTATAGTAATCATAATTCTATTTATCTCCTGAATAGAACAAATTTGTTGGAGCCAGTAGTAACAAAAGTTTTACCAAAGCTTAGACCATCACCAATATTTCCTATAGTACCAACCAATTAAAAAACCTCAATTAATATTGGATTGGCAAATATGAACTGAACTTAATCCCCCAAAAAAAAAAAAAATCCTAAATAACCCAAAAAAATAATGAAATACAAAAATGTCCCAAATATCATTTAATTATATCTCAAAGACTGAAATTTAAAAATCATTTAATTATCTCAATCCCAATTTCCTAGAGCTATGAATGTCCATGATCAATCACCAAGATCGGCTAGCTGATAAGAATAATTAAAGAACAAATAAACTTTATCACTCAATCGTCGAAATATGAAAGAACCCAATTAAGATCAAATCAAAAGATCAACACTGGCATGTCTCCATAACCATGACAATGATGTGCAAGCAAAGATTTTTTTTTTCAAAAACAATAATAATAATAATTCCAAGTTCCACTATAGTAACCAAGTGATCAAAAACAAGAGATTTTCAAACAAAAGAAGGAGGTCAAACACTAATGTAATGAAAGCATCAACAACTCAAATTAGGAGCAGAAAACGAAGAAAATGAAAATGAAAATGAAAATGAAAATGAAACAATGAAAATGAAATACCTGTGGGCGCACTTGCAAGGTCAACGGTACTTGGATGACAAATGAGAAAATAGGGAAGAAAGGAAGATCTGGTTCTTTGTGGCTGTTGGGGCTGAGACCAGAGGAATGAGGCTGAGACCAGAGGAATGACAGTAAACTATAAAGTACACCAATTATTGTAAAATGCTTCTGGCTTCTGTCTTTTTGCCACTGCACCCCGTTAGAAAAAGCTTTGTTTTTTTATTTTCATAGAAAAGAATTTTCTTCGCACCCGTCACCAATTATTGTAAAATGCTTCTGTCTTTTTGACTACTCAGATAGTATATTTTATTAGGTGGGAACCATTGGTGTGGGTGTGGTGTGAAACCCCTTTTTTTATATATTACAAATTTTTTTTTTTTTTTTTTTTTGTAATCTGCCTGTCCTAATAAGACTCATTTTATATGAGTAATGGAAATTTATTACTGTTAGATGACAAATAAACATATATTCGAGGGAGAAGTTTTTTTTTTTTTTTTTGGGTAACTTCGTGGAAGTGACTTTTTTTCTAGAAATATTGTGGAAAGTGACATTGCCCTATGGTCTTCCCCGTTCTTTTGTCAACCTAAAATATTGTGGAAAGTCACATTAAATATTAAAGAAAAAAGAAAACCAAAAAAGCAAAAGACAATCTAAAATGTAGCGGACAAGTTTGACTCTTTTTTTTATCCCATTCAACCAAATGAAAAGAACCTTCTTATATTAGTGAACGATTAGCCCCAAAAAAAAAAAAAAAAAAAACTCTCAGTCTTACTGTTTGAACGTATTGGTTTACTCTTAATTAATACCATTTCAACTAATATAATTCTTTAATTAAAAGGTATTAGTTAAATGTAAGAGATAAAAATTTAGACTCATATATTTTAAGAGGTATTTATTTCTTTTTTTTTTCATACTTTAAAAGTTTTCTTTTTAAGGAATTTGTGCCATAGGCTGCCCAAACTTTCTAACGTGTGACATTTGAATTTTCATTTTGAAAATTCACCCCTCTTTGTGCTAGAAGTTTTTTAACAGTTGGATCCCCTAATGACATGTTGTAATGAGAGACTTGCAATTTATTCGTCTTGTTGATAAATGAAATTGAAAATTTGGATGCGTACGAATATTAATGAATTTCAATAATCGTATATCTTTTCTTTTCAGTTGAGGAATAATAGTAAAAATAGATGATTATAGTGCATCATTAAAAAAGCACAAAAATTATTTCTTGCAACAAATGAGAAAACAAAAACAAAGGACGAAGAGCAACTCCAACTATTAGCCATGTCATGCTTCTAGACAAAATTGTTAATGATTTAGCTTTTTTTTTTTTTTTCTTACTTTTCTCCGCTCCAACGTTTTCTCCAATACTCTAACTATTAGCTAAATGGTTAACTATTTTGACTAAAGCATTTTTCACTAGCCAAATTATCTAACAAGAAGTAGTTAACTATTTATTCTTTTGTTATTTTATTCTTTGATTTGATATAAAGTAAAGGTTAAAAAAAAGTTATTTACATTTAAAACTCAAAAAATATTAAAATAATTTATATTTAGCTAAAGTAAAAAGTATGGTTAGAGTAACTTACTAAAAAATTACTAATTAAAATAGCTTTCTAACTATTTTAACTAAAATTTAACTAAAATTTATAGAGTTCCTTAGAAGTGCTCTAACAAAAAACAAAGAAAAACAAGAAGTAATCGTCTAAAAATAATATAAAGAAATAATTTACCGAAATTAAAGGTTCAAAAACCAAAAAGTTACCATACTCATAGTTCAACAACTAACAGCCAAAATACAATGTTGAGGTCTGAGTTCTGTAAACGACAACAAGGGCTAAAATCAGCACAACCACCCAACGAAACATAACATATACTAAACCAAACCCCGACCCCAACGACACATAACATAAGCTAAACGACATCACTAGACAGTGAACGCCAAAACAACGAACAATTGGGTAAACATGGCCAAACGACGTAGAGTTAAAACAAAACAAAACAGAACAAAACAGTAGCTCCCGCGTCAATGTGGGACCAATTTGGTGACTTTTTAAAAGAAAAACATTCATGAACAGTTATGGGCATCAAAGAATCATATTACATGTGAGTTATTTTCTTATTTTTTATTTCTTTTTTATAGATGTTAATAAAAGGGAGTAAAAGGTACCCCAATCTTATCATCAATTACTAAAATAAAAGGACAATGTATGCAAACTTATACAAGGAATATCATTTAACACTTAAATCTTTGGCAAACTGATTTGTTCTCAGCACAACCAAAACTCAGGTCCAGTAAATGGTCAATTTCTAATTTTGGTACATAGAACAGTTAAGAAATAAGAACCATTTCACTTCTCTACATCTACTTCCTGTATTTCAACGGGAACCTCCTATAAAAGTCATTCTGCCGGAGCTTACTGCACATAGTCCGGGCTGCAGCGCCCCTCCCATGTTTTCCGAATACCACATCATCACCCCGTCTGAGCCAAGAGAAGAAAAGCAAAATGGCGGAATTACGACAGACAGACAAATAAAAGGAAAAAAAACAAAGTTTGGTTTAGAAACTGATCGGCAAATGGCTTTTTAACGAACTCTAACCTTCTTCCCATGGAGAACTCTCCTTTTAGCAGCGCCACTCCATTGTTTTCCGGGTACCTCATCATCACCCAGTCTGAGCCAAGAGAAGAAAAGCAAAATGACAGAATTACGACAGACAGACAAATAAAAGGAATCTACAAAGGTTGGTAAAGAAACTGATCGGCAAATAGCTTTTGAACGAACTCTAACCGTTTTTCCATCATATCCACTGCTTCTTGCGGTTCTTGTCCTTGCTGCACGGATGCATAAATCAAGTGTTAACGCAAATGAAGCCAAAAATCATTGTTATTGTAATGATAAAATACTGGCCTCTTGTAGATAAACACTTAGGAGGTAGAAGGCAGACTAACTTTGTTGAAGGCACAACATTCATCAACTAAGTCTCATACACGGTGAATTCAGGGAAACCAGATAATGCAAGAGTGAAGGAAAATTTCTATTTCATAGATTTGTCAAAGCCCAACGAGAATATCTTAAGAATTCCAAGTGTGAATCTTACCTTTCGTGCCTCTTCCACTGCTATTCCAATCCTCATCTGTTCAGGCACAGCCATCTGAGATTCTGCGTCGTCCTCATCCTCATCATCATCATTGTCGTCACTATTCAGAAAACAAAGGTTATTTCAGCTTAATATTAACAATAAACCCCCCCAACTGTCAACATGTGAACCACTATTCCAGTAATCTCATAAATTAATGTACAAAGGGCTACATAAGCCAGGCTAATTTATAGTTGCAACAAAATAACAAGCCAACAATTCCTGTTTACATCAAAAGCACCACCGCCTAGGAAAAATGAGCTCAAAAATGCAAACAATTAAAGAAAACCAATTCCCCGTCAACAACATGGAACTAGCTAAAAAAATGCAAGTTTTTGTACTAGACGCAGAAACATTAAAAATAAAGCGAAACAAGACAGCAAACAAATGGAGATCACCCAGATGGCTCCTCAAATCAATAAAAGAAGCAGGGAAAACCGCATATTGATCCTTGAGAACAATACTCTCAGCAGAGAGTTGATACATGAAGCTCGTTTTGCAAATTTAGATAATGAAATAAATACTCGTATTATCAGACAACTTTGTCAGGGAAAATTGATGTTTTACCCGGACTTTGGTGGTTGCTTCTCTTTGTTTTCCTCTTCCGTGGTCGACCGTTCTATCTCTTGTGTATCATAAGGCGGTATCTTGAATACAATTAATAAATATTTGTGACGACTCTAACTTTTAATTATCATTCTACGTTTATACTTAGCATTACTCATCATCTACTACTTTCTAATTATAACTTCTTAAAATTCAGGCTAATTTTATCAACCATTCATATGTCTTAATGCTGTAGCATTTTGGTAGCATTTCGTTAATGTTGTAGCATTTTGCTATGCATTACGTTAATGTTATAGCATTTAGATACATTAATCATACCTTGTAACTAGAGATTGCTATGCATAGTCTCACTGTCTCGTAAACTCAACTTTCGTTACATAACTCATCTATATTCATAAAACACTATTTACTTTATACACATAAAGCTCAGCAGCGTTTCCAAAACACATGATGCATCCACTACCCACTTGCCCACACTCTGTTGATACATCCTCTCTGCATGCCCAACAACAAGTTTGAAGGAGCCGGTGCCTTACCTGTGCTTCCTACAACACGAACAAATTTAATGAGCTTTCGCTCAACAAGTAACAGTAGGTCGTAATAGATGCAATAATTACGCATACCCATATATGCATTCATGTCATATATCCTAAGACACTTTGTACTACTAGAACATGTATTGCTTATGTTCTTCTTCTTTCATTACATACTTTGTTCAGCTTTCGTCACACTTTAGTCGTTCACATTGTATTTTCACATTCTGAACAACTTTGATATTGTGTTTCTCATTCTTCTTTATAGATACCGCACCTTTATATAGAACGGTTTTTGTTTTTCAATTTCTTGTCTTTTACTTCTTATGGGCCCTATCCTGTTGTACCATAGCGCGCATAACCAATGAGGAGTGGGATAGCTAACTGTCACAGAAAATAACTCTGATTTTCTGTTATTATGAATAGACATATTACACGATATTATATAGCAAATTACAAGAGAAAGAATAGGAAACTAAATCATTCCTAAATTAGGAAACTGCCTAATCTGAATCCCTTAAATCAAGGGATTTCTAATTGATTCTCCTAATCTACTTACAGCTCATTTACACGTCAACACACCCCCTCAAGCTAAGGAATAGATATCTTCCATTCCTAGCTTGAATACAAGATCATGGAAACTCGAACTGTTCAGCCCCTTTGTTAGAACATCAGCTAATTATCGTCCTGATGGAACATAGGACATACACACTAATCCTTCCTCTAATTTTTCTTTGATAAAATGTCGATCAATTTCAATATGCTTTGTCCTATCATGTCGTATAGGATTATGAGCAATATTGATGGCTGACTTGTTGTCACAATAAAGCTTCATAGGACCTTCCTATTTGACTCTCAGATCATCTAGAATAATCTTTAGCCAAAGTAGTTCACACAATCCTTGAGCAATGGCCCTGAATTATGATTCTGCAGATGACCTTGCCACCACGTTCTGCTTCTTACTTCGCCATGTTACCAGATTGCCTCCAAGAAAAGTACAATACCCTGTAGTTGATCTTCTATCCACCAAGGAACCTACATAGTCAGCGTCAGTGTAAGCTTCTAGAGTAAGGGTATTGTTCCTTTTGAACAAAATTCCTTTCCCTGGATTACCTTTCAAGTAATGTAGTACCCTATAAGCAGCTTGAAGATGAGGTTCTCTTGGGTCATGCATGAATTGACTGATCACGCTCACAGAGTATGCTATGTCTGGCCGAGTGTGAGCAAGGTATATGAATCTACCAACTAACCTCCGGTACATTCTTTTATCAAGAACTGGTTCTTCTTTAGCTTCTCCCAACTTATGGTTCGCATCCATTGGAGTAGAGACTAGTTTACACCCAATCTTCCCTGTTTCTACTAATGGATCAGTCACGTACTTTTGTTGAGATATGAAGATCCCTTGTGTGGAATATGTCACCTCAATACCGAGGAAGTACTTCAGTTTCCCCAGCTTTTTTATCTCGAACTCTCTTACTAATCTTTGTTTCATTTCATGCTTCTTTCTTTCATCATTTCCAGTCACTATGATGTCGTCCACATAGACTAGAAGAGCAGTTACTCCCCCAGCATCCGAATGCTTAATGAAGAGAGTGTGGTCACCTTGACTTTGTTCATAACTAGACTCCTTCATCACTCTTGTAAATCTCCCAAACCATGCTCTAGGGGATTGTTTTAACCCATAAAGGGCCTTTCTTAGCTTGCACACTTTGTTACTCGTGTCCCCTTCAAATCCTAGTCGAATATTCATGTAGATTTTTTCATCTAAGTCATCATGAAGAAATGCATTCTTAACATCATACTGTAGTAGCTGCCAATTGAAATGAGCCGCCAATGATAGCAGAATTCTCACAGTATTCATTTTTGCGACTAGAGCAAAAGTCTCATGATAATCAACTCCATAAGCTTGAGTGTATCCCTTGGCCACCAATCTTGCTTTATATCTTTTCAGGGATCCATCAGCCTTGTATTTTAGTGTGAAAATCCACTTGCAATCAACAACATTTTTCCCTCTTGGTTTATCAACAATCTCCCATGTTCTATTCTTTTCTAATGCACTCATCTCCTCTCTCATAGCCTCCCTCCATTCCCTTTTTTGACAATGCCTCAAAAATAGTATTAGGGATAGCAATGGTGTTTAAACTCACAATGAACTTTTTTTGGGCTGATGACAGGTGCTTAAGAGAGACATAGTGAGATAGTGGATAGATTGGATGTTTAGTACACTCTCGGGGACCTTTTTTGATAGCAATAGGAAGGTCGAGGTCATATGTTGGATCAGTGGATGTTTCAACCAGTTGTGTGTGTAAGGGCGGATTAGATCTAACCGTGATCTCACTCCCAGAGCTTGAGTTGGATTCTTGGACTTGTGGCAGTTCTAGAGTAGCCTTTCTCCTTGAATACACTTGAGAGAACCTTGAAAAATTGTGAGTGACACTGGCTGGGACAAGAGGTGACACAAGTTCAGTGGCAGAATGGGTGACTCAGAAGTGGTTGGCTCAGAGGACTCTGGTTCAACAACACGAGCTGAAACTTGAGGAAGATCAAGAGTGTTTAGGGGTTCAAATGACTCACAAGGACTATCTTCCATTATTGGAATCTCCCCCTGAAGAAAGGACGTAGAGAAAAAAGGTTTATTTTCTGTGAAGGTGACATCGGCAGAGATGTGGAATTTTCTAGATGAAGGGTTGTAACACTTGTACCCCTTTTGAGTGGATGAGTAACCAAGGAAGACACATTTAGTGGCTCGGGGATCTAGCTTACCTCTATGTTGGCTGTGGACATGGACAAAGGCAGTGCATCCGAATACCCTTGGTGTGAGACCATTTGAGGTTCTGAAGTGAGGATTGAAACTATTTGTTGAAAAGCGTGTTATTTCCTACTGGTTAGGAAAGTCCATTTTCAGAAATATTTGTAATCTCTGTATGGTAGGTTAGTTGCTGATTTGTAGCTAGCTGTAAATTAGGAGTTAGTTTCTTATTTTTCCTCTAACTGATTGTGACCTAATTGAAACAAGAATGCAAAGAGAAGAATAATTCTTGCTTACTATTCTCATTATCTTTGTCAGATATATATACACTTAGAGAGCCATAGGTCACGGCAATTAAGGGAGAAAACTAAGGAAAAAGAATCCCTAAATTATGCTAGACAATTCTATAATATCTTCCTGATTTATACTTTCCTATTTTGACTAAATCAAACAATAAAAGGAAAAATACAATCAAATATTTACAATTAATGGACATTTACAATTAATGGACTAAATCTCCAACACTCCCCCTCAAGCTTAGGAATAGATATTTCTCATTCCAAGCTTGCAGAGAAAACTTTCATGACTTGGCTTCAGTAGACTCTTGGTCAGGATATCCGCTTCTTGTGCATGGGTTGAGACATAGCACAATTCAATACCTCTTTCTTTGATTTCACTCTTGATAAAGCTTTGATCAATTCTGACATGTTTCATCCAATCATGTTGGACTGGATTGTTTACAATGCTAATTGCAGATTTTCTGTCACTATATACCTTAGTGGGAGAGCAAACTGTGATTTGTAAATCCTGCATTAACCTTTCCAGCCATATAACCTCACAAATTCCCTGTGCAATTGCCCGAAATTCTGCCTCAGCACTACTCCTTGCCACAACAGTCCATTTCTTACTTTTCTATGTAACCAAATTACCCCACAGCTTGGTGCAGTATCCTGAAGTTGACTTACAATCTTCACTTCTAGCCGAGTCCGCATCAGCATATCCTTCAATATTTCTGTTTTCACTTTTCAGAAACATCAATCCTCTTCCTCGAGTTCCTTTGAGATATCTCAAGATATGGTTCACAACCTCTAGATGTCTCTGAGTAGGTGAATGCATGTACTGGCTTACTACACTCACAGCAAGTGCAATGTCAGGCCGTGTGAGAGACAAATAGATCAATCTACCAACCAGGCGTTGGTATCTCCCTATATCCACAGAGGGCACATCATCTTTAACCTTGCTCTTCCAATTTTTCTCAAGTGGAGTTCCTACTGGTTTGCACCCCAGTTTCCCGGTTTCTTCTAGTAGGTCAATAGTGTATTTCCTTTGAGAAATGAAAATACCCTCTTTACTTCTAGCAACTATCACGCATGGCGTGCTAAGAAATGTATGGTTATTAATTTAGTTTGTTTTGAGGTTAATTTAACTACAGTACCTAGACACATTTGGTGGATAGATTTTGTGCAACAACTTACATCAATGTGTCTATGCAAGGTTGCCTGAGTTGCTGAAAGCCAAGTGATTGTGAAAGATACATCTATGTGGCCAATGGCAAGACGGTTCAAGTTAAGGCGATAGGAAAATTTAGATTATTGTTAAAAATTGGATTTTATTTGGTCTTAATGAGACATTTATTGTACCGTCTTTTAGATGGAATTTGATTTATATTTCTGCTTTAGATAAATCTAGTTATTCTTGTTCATTTAGGAATGGAAAATTTAGTTTGTTTAATGATTCAAAATTGGTTGGTTCTGGTTCTTTGTCAAGTTATGATAATCTTTATTTGATTGATACAATTGCTTCATTTAATGAATCCCCACAATTAAGTACACAAGTTATATAGAGAAAATTGACCTGTGAGAATTTGGATACGTTAGGGCACAAGAGATTAAGTCATATCTCCGATGGACTTTGATATAATTTGATAAAAGGATATATTGAAGCTAACAAGACTTTAGACGTCTTAGAACTTATACAAACAGATATTTGTGGGCCATTCCCGAGAGTTGCTTGGAATGGTCAACAATATTTTATAACGTTCATAGATGATAATTCTAGATATGGCCATATATGTCTCACTGATGAAAAGTTACAATCATTGGATGTGTTCAAAAATTATATGGCTGAAGTTGAGAACTAACTCCGCAAAAGGATCAAAATCGTCAGTTCAGACTGTGGTGGTGAGTACTATGGTAGATATGACGGTTCAAGTGAACAACCTCTAAGACCATTTGCTATGAATGTGGTATCGTCCCACAGTACACTATGTCGGGTTCACCCACTATAAATGGTGTTGCTGAAAGATAAAACAAGACTCTTAAAGACATGGTGAGGAGTATGATTTATCATTCTACCTTACCAAAATCACTATGGGGAGAAGCGCTTAGGATTGCAGCATATATCCTTAATAGGCTTCCAACTAAAGTGAATACCAAAATCCCTTATGAACTTTGGACGAGCAAGAAGCCTAGTTTAAAGCACTTGTACATTTGGGGATGTCCAGCTGAGGCAAGGCCTTATAGGCCTAATGAACAGAAATTGGACCCAAGAACTATAAGTTGCTATTTTATTGGATACTCTGAAAGATCCAGGAGGTACAAGTTTTACGATCCCACGACTAAGTTAATTTTCGAGTCGAGAAATGCCCGGTTTATTAGGATGTCGAGTTTGAGGGGGGAGATACAGTTAAAGACTTTGTCTTTGAAGAGGAATATGTTGAAATTCCCACAGGTGTTGTTGGCATTGATGTGACACCTCGAGAAATTAAACGAGATTAATTAAGATAATTAAGATTTATTAGTGTGTCTGATAAGATTTAATTAAATAATTATGTTTATTAAATGTTTCTGACGTGTAAATTTGAATATTTTCAAGGGACTTAAATATTGTCAATATTTGTATTTTCACCCCAAAAGTATATGTAGACACACTTTCTAGCCTACTTTCATAAATATCTGTTGAAAATATCCTGAATTTTCCTTTATTCCTTTTCTTTCTTTTTCTTTCTTTCTTTTCCTTCTTTTCCTTCCCGTGCACCATCACTCTCTCTTTCCTATCGTTTCTCCCACTCTCTCTCTCTCATTTGTTCCTCTCACTCACTTTCTCTCGTTCAAATTGTCACCATTTCTTCCGGATTTCAAACCAAAGAAGAATTTAAAGGAATTTTCAACGTCAAGAGAAGGATTTGAGGTAAGATTTCTGAAACATTTCTCTTGAATCTCAAATTTTTTCTATTAGGAAAACCTATTTTTGGTTTGAAATGGATTTTGGGTAAAATCTCGGTGGAAAATTTGGGATTTTTAGTTCTTTAGACTGGATTTTGTCATTTGGAACTTGAATTTGGTAATTTTCCTTTGAAAAATCTCAAATTAAACTCGGATTTATAGGTTTTCGAATTGATTCAGTGAGTTTTCTTACCCTGCTGATCTCCACCGGCTGACCTATGCAGTCGACCGGTTAGCACACCACCGGCCAACCAGTGGTGATGCACTTCTCTGTCACCGATCGGCCGGTTGACAGAGGAAACAGGGCTAAGTTGTTTTGAAATACTGTTTTGATCTCGATTTTTGAAGAGAACCCAAATAACATTATTTGGGACCTAAAGTAGATAGATTAGCATCTCTAATCCATATTTTGAGATTAAAACCCTTGGATTGATGATTTGAAACATGAAATGATTTATGAAACTTATAATTGGATTAAGGCACACTAATAGGAAATCGAGGTGTATAATTGAGATTGATTTGCTTTAGGAATGAGAATTGAATCCTGAAGTGTTGATTTGTGCAAATGCTAGTTGAGGAATCAAATTGAAGGCTTTAAGGAAGTGAAAGCTGGAATAGCGCAACGCTAGCCACAGGTTTAGTGCTTGAGAGGTAGGATTTCTTGTCCATTTCTTTGACAGCCTGTTTTAAAGATTTTTGGCCTTGCAAATGTTTTAAAGAAAAGCATTTTAACACAATAGTTTTATTTTGGCTATTGGAATTATAATGAACTATTTTAGAGTTTTTAAATGAACAATTTCTTAAGATAAGAGATCTTATGAACTGGTAAGCCCATTGATGGCCTAGACAGGATATGGTGATCATATCCTTGGGGTAGAACTCGAAACCCAGACCGGGCCACTACGGCGGTGATAAGGCTTGTGCTTGTGGTTGTGTAAGTAATTTATTAGAGGATAAATTACTTATTGATGCCTGTAATATGAAATTTTCAGTTTATATTTCTTTTAGAAAAAGGATGTGAGGTTCCGGCTGTTGGAACAGAATATCTTTATTTACTTATTCATTTATTTACTTGTTTATAAAATTTATTTCAAATTACATCCTACTGGGCATTTCGCTCATGTTTTATTTTATTTCTATAAATATTAAACCCCTCCTAGGTGATGCTAGAAGCAGTGCTGAGTAGCTGAGTTAGTCGCTATAGTCCGATCAAGTGAGAACATTGCAGTCTTTCATCCTTGTGTATAAATGTAAGGATTGCTAAATTCTAGAATTCTAAACCTTAAGTTTCTAGACTGTGGTTGATGTCTGTAATGTTATTTACATGTTCATGTATATACATTATTATATATCCTGTGGGTGGATCCTGAATGGTGCCAGAGACTTAGTTTCTAAACCACTTTTATTAGAAAGTGTGAAAGCCCCAATCAGTTTCTTGTGATTTAATTTGAGCAAAATGTGGGGCTTGTTTGGAAATTTCTTTAATAGTTTACTTTTGATTTTGATTATTATGTTTCCCAATGTTTAATTACTTTCATAATCATGTTTAACTTCTGAACGAGCCTCCACACCACTAACTCATGTTTTGGGGAGTAAGAACTTGGTATCAGAACCTTAGATTTTGAAACCCCAAGATTGTACATACATGTGTAACATCAGAAATCTACTAAACAGTCTAGTTTCTTTTTAGTTAAAGAATATGCTACTGGGTCGTAGGTCAGTTAACCAACCGGCACCATAGAATCAAGAATTCATGGATGCCATGTATGCTACTTTCCAAGGGATGGCCACTCAAGCTCAGAATGAGCGACCGGCTTATTTCTGTGAATTTAGACATGGACCTATCCCCGTATTTAATAGTGTGGGAGGACTCCAGGAGACAGAATATTGGTTTGACTCCATAGTTAAACACCTGAACACCATGAGAATACCGGGGGAATATTGGGCGGAATTTTCAGTGTGTATAAGCAGGAATGCTTGGTGAAAGCAGGTGAGGTGAAGGCATGATGTTGCGGGGATGATTTGGGATCAGTTTGAAGCCCTCTTTAATGAACAATACTTTCCTCAGAGTTATCAGGATGAAAAGGTAATAGAGTTTATGTCCTTACAACAGGGTGATATGTCAGTGAGGGAATACGAGATGGAGTCTGAACACTTGAAAAGCCTTAAATTTGAAAAATGTCTTAAAAATTCTGTAAGGAGACCATTAGTGGCTCTAAGGATTCAAAATTTATGAGAATTAGTGGCTGCTGCTACAATCGTGGAACAAGATAATCTAGCTTATCATCAAAGTAAGGAAGCAGCTAGTTGAGTTCCTATTTCTAGTGGACCTTCTGCTTCAGGCAGGCCATAGTGGAGTAGTAGAAGGAACCGCAATCAGGGGCAGATTAGTGGAGAGATGATCAGTGGTGGCCGTAGTTCGTCTGGAAGTGATAGAAGTGGTCTTTATAGACCCAAGTGCCATCATTGTGGGCAGATTGACCCCATTAGGAGGAACTGTCCTAATCAGAATCGACCATTGACTCAACAGCCCCAAAGTGATACTTCCTACAGTGAGGAAAGGCCACCACAGTTTGTGCCACCTTATCAGCCACATTTGCCAACACCAATAACATTCTCTCATGTACCAACATACCGACCGCCGTATTATCCACAGTTTCGGCTTCAAGCATCAAGATCAGTGCAGATACATCTGCCACAATAATATAGACCAAGGACTCAGAGGCCCAATATTGGTGATAAAGGAAAGGGGAAAGCGCAGGGATAAACTTATACTCTGACAGCAAACAGTTCTGGAGGTCAGGCCAGCAACACCGTTGTTGAAGGTATGATTTTGATCTCCCATTCTTTAGCACATGTATTGTTTCATACTGGTGCTACACATTCTTTTATATTAAATTCATTTGTTCAAACTTTGAAATTGAAATCGGAGAACTTAGAAACCCCGATGATCTTAAACTCCCCATTGGGATGTGTGGAGGTAATTAGTGTGTATAGATCATGTGAAATCACGATTGGAGGTGAACGATTGAGAGCTGACCTAATTATTCTTCCGATGAGTCTGTTTGACGAGGTGCTCAGAATGGATTGGTTGTCAAAATATGGTGCAATTGTTTATTGTTACCATAGGAGATAACTTTGATGACCAATTCTGGAGCGGTTATTACTTATCAAGTTGACATTAACCCAGTCTTGGAAGAATGACTATTGAGATATAGCGTTGGAAGACGGAGAAACTTAGCCTATTTTTCTTTCCTTCTTGCCTTAGAGGGTGAACCTGATGTAATTAGAGATAATGTAGGAATTCCTGTGGTGGATGAATTCACAGATGTATTTTTTGATGAGTTACGCGGTTTACCACCAAATAGAGAAGTTGAATTCAGTATTGACTTGATACCAAGAATGGCTCTTATTTTCATTCCTCCTTACCAAAATGGCACCTGTTGAAATGAAAGAATTAAATAAGCAGCTCAGGGAGTTAGCAGAAAAAGGGTATATCAGGAACAGTATTTCCCCATAGGGCGCACCTGTTATTTGTGAAGAAGCACGACGGATCTCTTCGGTTGTGCATTGACTATCGTCAATTGAATAGAGTAACTGTGAAGAATAAATACCCATTGCCAAGAATCAATGAGTTATTCTATCAGGTAGTTGGATCACAGTATTACTCTAAGATTAACTTAAGATCCGGATATCATCAGCTTAAAGTTAATGAGGAAAACATCCCGAAAACTGATTTTAAAACTCAGTATGGGGATTTCGAGTTCCTGGTGATACCTTTTGGGTTGACGAATGCCACAACTGCATTCATGGATTTAATGAACCGGGTCTTCCGGCCTTAGATCAGTTTGTGATTATCTTCATTGATGACATCTTGATTTACTTGAAGACTTGGGAAGAGCATGAGCAGCATTTAAGAATTATTCTTCAAACTCTTCACGAACACCAATTGTATGCGAAGAAAGAAAAGTGTGACTTCTGGCTAACGGAAGTGACGTTTCTTGGACATGTAATATCAGGACAGAATTTTTGTAGATCCTTTAAAGATTGAGACTGTGTTACAGTGGGAAAGTCTGAAGAATGTAGCAAAGATTCAAAGTTTCCTCAGACTTGCAGGATACTATCGGCGTTTCATACAAGACTTCTCAAGCATTGCTGCACCGATGACTCGGCTGACCAAGAAAGAAGTCAGATTCAAATGATATGCTGAATGCGAAGATGCTTTCCAAGAACTGAAGGCAGACTGACAAGTGCACCAGTCCTGACCATACCTAACAGTAAGGAGCCATATGAGATATGTTCTGACTCCTCGAGGAGTGGGCTTGGATGTGTTTTGATGCAAGGTAGACGCGTTGTAGCCTACATATCTCGCTAATTGAAGTCACATGAACGGAACTACCCCACTCATGACTTGGAGCTGGCAGTGGTGATTTTTGCTCTAAAGATATAGAGATGCTATCTTTATGGAGCACAGTTTCAGGTCTTCTCTTACCATAAGAGTTTGAAGTACTTGTTTACTCAAAAAGATCTGAATCTTCAACAAAGGAGATGGATGGAATATATGGAAGATTATGACTTCACGCAGCAATATCATCCTGGAAAAGCTAATGTGGTAACTGATGCCCTTAGCAGGAAGACTTCAGGATCTTTGACGCCATTAGTTTTGAAATACTCAAAAAGGACTGAAGTTGTAAGTGATTATGATATTCAGTACTACGAGGATTATAACCAGGCAATGGTGTATAATCTTATTTCCACACCAGCTCTTGTGCAACAAGTTAAACAGAATCAATGGCAGGATCTCCATCTTTAAGGAATTTAGATTTGAATTCAGAATGGAGAGCAACTTGAGGATTGAAAACTCTGGTAGGATGGAGCACTTTATTTACGCAATCGGCTAGCTCTTCCTAAGGTATATGAGATTAAGAAGACAATTTTGCATGAAGCTCATAAGTCACGATATGCCATTCATCCTGGATTTACCAAGATGCACCAGGATCTTAAAAGACAATACTGGTGGAGAGGTATGAAGAAAGACATTCGTGAACATGTTTCAGAATGTGTAACTTGCTCTGAATTAAAGCTGAGCACCAAAAACCTGCTGGAGAATTACAGCTTCTACCTATTCCGGGATGGAAATGGGAACACATCACTATGGATTTTCTGATGGGACTTTCGAGAACTGAGCAGAAACATGATGCCATCTGGGTGGTGGTGGACAGGTTAACGAAATCTACACACTTCATACCGTTCGGTGCAACGTATTCCCAAAAAATTTTGGTAGAGTTGTATCTGGAGCACATCGTCAGACTTCATGGAGTGCCATTGTCTATCACATCTGATCATGATACTCATTTTAATGGAAGGTATTGAAAAAGTTTTCAGGAAGCCATGAGAACAGAATTGAATTTTAACATAGCATTTCATCCTCAAACTGATGGGCAATCTGAAAGAGTTATTGAGATTCTGGAGGATATGCTTCGTGCTTGTATTCTGGACTTTGGTGAAAACTAGAAGAAATATCTTCACCTTGCTAAGTTTGCTTACAATAACAGCTATCAGGCCAGTATCGACATGGCACCGTTTGAAGCTCTTTATGGTCGACCTTTTAGATCACATATTTATTGGTTGGAACCAGATAATCGACCTACTACTAGACCAGAAGTTATTCAAGAGGACAACGAGAAGATAGCTGTGATTCAGAAACGATTGTTAATAGCTCAAAGTCGTCAAAAGAGCTATGGTGATAGAAGGTGTAGACCTTTGGAATTCTAGAAAGGTGACTTCATTTTGTTGAAGGTTTCCCCACATAAAGGAGTTGTTCGTTTAGGTGTAAAATGGAAGCTTATGTCAAGATGCATTGGACCATTCCCGATTGTGCAACGAGTCGGTGTTGTGGCCTACCGCCTATGTTATCTCATGTGCATGACGTGTTTCATGTTTCCATGCTTCGTAAATGTCAACCCAATCCAGATGTTGTGGTGCAAAGGTATGATGTTCTGATACAGTATGACGCGACATACGAGGAAGCACCAGTTCAGATTCTTGATCAGAAGATGAAGAGTTTGCATCATCATGAAATTCCACTAGTGAAAGTGTTATGGCAGCACCATGGAGTTGAGGAAGCAACATAGGAGCTTGAAACGACGATACAGGAGCAGTACCCGCATATATTTACATTTTGAGGTAAGTCCTAATTTCGATGACGAAATTCTTTAGGGGGGGTGGAGCTGTAACACCTCGAAAAATTAAACGAGATTAATTTACTTAAATTTATTAGTGTGTCTAATCTGGTTTAATCAAATAATTATGTTTATTAAATATTTCTGACGTGTAAATTTAAATATTTCCAAGGGACTTAAATATTGTCAATATTTATATTTTCACCCCAAAAGTAATGTCGACACACTTTCTAGTCTGCTTTCATAAATATCTCTTGAAAATATCTTGAATTTTCCTTTATTCCTTTTTCTTTCTTTCTTTTCCTTCTTTTCCTTCACTTCCTTCCCGTGCACCCTCACTCTCTCTTTCCTGTCGTTTCTCCCACACACACACTCTCTCTCTCTCTCTCGCTCTCTCTCTCTCTCTCTCTCGTTCGTTCCTCTCACTCACTTTCTCTCGTTCAAATTGTCACCGTTTCTTCTGGATTTTGAACTAAAGAGAAGGATTTGAGGTAACATTTCTAAAAAATTCCTCTTGAATCTCGAATTTATCTATTAAGAAAACCTATTTTTGGTTTGAAATGGATTTTGATGGATTTTGGGTGAAATCACGGTGGAAAATTGGGGATTTTTGGTTCTTTGGACTGGATTTGTCATTTGAAACTTGGATTTGGTAATTTTCCTTTGAAAAATCTCAGATTAAACTCAGATTTATAGGTTTTCAAACTTATTCGGTGAGTTTTCTCGCTTTGTTGATCTCCACCGTCCGACCCATGCGGTCGACCGGTTAGCACACCACCGGCCGACCGGTGGTAATGGTCCTCTCTGTCACCAATCGGCCGGTTGACATAGGAAACAGGGCTAAGTTGCTTTGAAATCCTATTTTGATCTCAATTTTCGAAGAGAACTCAACTTAGCTTCATTTGGGGACCTAAAGTAGATGGATTAGCATCTCTAATCCGTGTTTTGAGATTAAAACCCTTGGATTGATGATTTGAAACATGAAATGATTTATGAAACTTGTAATTGGATTAAGGCACACTAATAGAAAATCGAGGTCTATAATTGAGATTGATTTGCTTTAGGAATGAGAATTGAATCCTAAAGTGTTGTTTTGTACAAATGCTAGCTGAGGAATCAAATTGAAGGCTTTGAGGAAGTGAAAGTCAGAATAGCGCAATGCTAGCCACAGGTTTGGTGCTTGAGAGGTAGGATTTCTTGTCCTTTTCTTTGACAGCCTGTTTTAAAGAGTTTTGGCCTTGCAAATGTTTTAAAGAAATGACATGTTTGTGAAAGAAACGCATTTTAACACAATAGCTTCATTTTAGCTATTAGAATTATAATGAACTATTTCAGAGTTTTTAAATGAACGATTTCTAAAGATAAGAGATGGTAAGACCACTGATGACCAAGACAGGATATGGAGATCGTATCCTTGGAAGCAGAACCCGAAATCTAACTGGGCCACTACGGTGGCTTGTGATTGTGTAAGTAATTTATCATAGGATAAATTACTTGCTGATGCCTGTAATATGGAATTTTCAATTTTTATTCCTTTTGAAAAAAGGATGTGAGGTTCCGGCTATTGTGTTGGAACTGAATATCTTTCTTTACTTACTTATTCATTTATTTACCTGTTTATAAAATTTATTTCAAATTACATCCTACTGGGTCTTTCGCTCATGTTTTATTTTGTTTCTATAAATATTAAACCCCTCCCAGGTGACGCTAGAAGCAGTGCTGAGTAGCTGAGTTAGTCGCTACCGTCCGATCAAGTGAGAACATTGCACTCTTTCATCCTTGTGTATAAATGTAAGGATCGTTAAATTCTGAAACTGTAAACCTTAAGTTTTTAGACTGTGGTTGATGTCTGTAATGTTGTTTACATGTTCATGTATGTACAATATTGTTTATCCGTGGGTGGACCCTGAATGATGTCAGAGGCTCAGTTTCTAAACTTCTTTTATCAGAAAGTGTGAAAGTCCCCATCACTTTCTTGTAATTTAATTCCAGCAAAAATGTGGGGCTTGTTTGGAAATTTCTTTTATAGTTTACTTTTGATTTTGATTATTATGTTTCTCAATGTTTAATTACTATCCTGATCATGGTTAACTTCTAAACGAGCCTCCACATCAATAACCCATGTTTTGGGACGTGACAATTGATCAGGATTTCATTCCTGACTTTGTTCAAGATGCAACAGATCAAGACAATGCCAGAGAACCTCCCATTCAAGAAATTATTCCATAAGAACAAACTCTACCGCATCAAGAACATATGTCATTAAGGAGATCCACTAGAGAAAGGAGAAATGCAGTGCCAGATAACTACATTGTATATCTCCAAGAACATGAGGATGATATTGGAGTGATAGAAGATGATTCGATCAATTCGTCAAGCCATGAAAAATTTTAAATCTCATAAGTGGATTGATGCCATGAATGAGGAGACTAAGTCCATGAAGGATAATGACGTGTGGGATCTTGTCTCATTGCCAGAAGGTGCGAAAACAATTAGTTGCAAATAGATATTTAAGACCAAGAGGGATTTAAAAAGCAATGTGGAAAGGTAGAAGGCTCATCTTGTCGCCAAGTAATCATCTCGTTTAGTTTTCAGACGAATTTAGTAAATGATTGCATATACAATAAGTTCTGTGGGAGCAAGTTTATTTTTTTAGTTTTATATATCAATGACATTTTCCTTGTCAATAATGATATAGGCTTATTGCACAAAATTAAGAGATTTCTAGCTAAGAATTTTGAGATGAAAGATCTTAGTGACGCCTCTTTTGTATTAGGCATTCAGATACACCGGGATCGCACTAGGGATATTCTTAGATTATCACAGAAGAACTATGTTGAAAAGGTTCTCAATAGATATGGTATGCATGATTGCAAACTAAGTGATACCCCTGTGGCAAAGGGAGACAAGTTTAGTCTCAAACAGTGCCTTAAGAATGATTTTGAGGAAAAGAAAATGCAGAAGATTCCTCATGCGTCACTAGTAGGAAGTCTAATCTATACTCAGGTTTGTATGCGTCCGGATATTGCATACATTGTTAGGATGTTAGGCAAATATTTAAGCAATCTAGGAGTAAACTATTGGAAAGCAACCAAATGGGTTATGCGGTACTTACAGAGAACAAAAGATTATATGCTCACGTATCGGAGGTCGGATGAGCTTGAGATCGTTAGGTATTCTGACTCTAATTTTGTTGGTTGCCAAGATAGTATTAAATCAATGTCAACCTATATCTACCTACTAGTTAGGGGCGTTGTCTCTTGAAAGAGTGCTAAACAGCCTCTTCTACCATAGCGGTAAAGTTCACAGTGTGTTATGAGGCATCCAATCACGGAATGTGGCTGCAAATTTTTGTCACGGGACTGCGCATAGTGGACGGTATTGAAAGACCACTCAAGTTATTTTGTGACAATAAGTCAGCTGTTATGTATTCCAACAACAACAGGAGCTCGACGAAGTCAAAGTATATAGACATTAAGTTTCTAGTTATTAAAGAAAGAGTTCAGAGTGGACAAATATCTATATAGCACATCGGTACAAACTCCATGGTTGCGGATCCGCTTACTAAGGGATTGCCACGCAAAGTGTTTCATGAGCGCATTGCTCGTATGGGTGTCATGTCATTTGAGGATATTTAGTTTTAGTGGGAGTGTGTAATTTTATATGCTTTTATAATATAGACACATTTTCAATTATTTCAATTTATGGATATTTTGAGGTTATTTTTCGCAGAAATAAAGTTTTAGTTTATTTACACTCTGATTTTAATATGGTTTGATCTCACTAAGGTTTAAGGCAGAACGAGTTAGAAATAAGCATGTTAAGATCACATTGCATGAAATTTCTATGCTACACATCCACATCATGATCCATGACATTCAATTGTATCAGCATATGTGACCATTGACAGGTCTAGTTACGACAGATGTAACGAAAAGCGCTTTGATCATATGTTGATATGATTGGTGGACCGGATTAGTTATAGATACATTTCGGTAATGATAATAAAGTTGAGCTCATACAGTCATTTTGTGATGCATAATTATAAGGTTACACATATAGCCCAAGTGGGAGATTGTTGTATCCTTAATCCAACATTGAGCTTATATGTGAATAATTATGTGTTGCATACTGTCATATAAGTTTATGCCCATAAAAAAGTGATCGGCTAAGTTTTGGGTAATTTAGGCTTTAATGTATCTGATAGGGTGTGTGCATTTAATGTGTAGAGACTGGAGTGTAATTTCTATTTTTATGATGGGCTCAAAAAAAATACTAAAAGATACTATATATAGTGATTATGGTCTCAAGATCACACTTAACATTCTATTGTTTTTGACATCCTATCATCAGAGAGAGGGCAGTGAGAAAGCTAAACGATTCTCTAGAAAAAATGTGTTGATTTAGAAGACAAACTGTAAAACTCTAGAGAATAATTTATTGTCAAAAATTCAGGTACGCTTCCGTTTATTAATCTATTAATTTTTAGTGATCCAACATTAATGTTTCCTGGATTTTAAGCAATGATTTTCACCCAAAGAATATTTTCTAACAGTCCGCTAAACTTTGGAACGTGCTTGTTCCGCCCCATTTTCTTGCTTCTCATCAACTACTTCAAGAAGAGAATATATTTGAAGTTCAGGACCAGACTAATTTGTTTGGAGCAAAAGGCATTTATTAACCCTTAAATATTATACCTAACTTTTTTACTAAGTGACAGCTCACAATTCTATCCAAAAAAATACGTTTCAAAAGTTCAAGCCTTCAAGACCTGAAACTGGAAAAGTGATACGGAGAAGGGACACGGTATGTTTAAAAGTTTATATTGACAAAGTGACATAATTCAGATGAAATTCGTAAAATGCATATAATTTATCCTTAATAAATAAAACAACAAGCTATATATATATAT
>NW_010364060.1:32909-57989 GCF_000414095.1 Morus notabilis
ATATATATATATATAAGAATATATGCAAGTCTAGAGAGAAGCAATATGTTCGTATTTTACGCTACAGGATACACGTATATTTACTTTTGAAAATGATACATTACAAAAAAGTTGGTTTCGATTTTCTTAATGGACATTTGGGTATTTAACAAATAATTTGTTCATTATAGTTCAGACTACTTAATCAAGTTCTTCTTCATTTCGATTTTCGTCCACCTATTCCTAATTGGCTAAGCTATAGTGGTTTCTGTTCCAAACTAGTGATCCTTAACTAGGTAGTCAAACAACTTTAAAGAGACAAGAAGTAAGAGAGCGAGAAACATGCCCACAAACAAAGAGGATCGGGCCGCTATGCACAAGATCGATACAAAGAGATTAGGAAGAACATGTGTCTTGAACATGTAATCAATACTGTGTAGGTAAGAAAATTTACCTTGGTCTGCTCCTGAGCTGATTGTCTTGTTGTGACAGTTTAAGATGCCGACTAGATATCATTCTATAAGCGATTATGAAAACCGAAAGCGCTCACAAAACCAAACAGACCCACCCCAAAAGGGGAAACATGGTGAGAAACATCAACAGGGGAGAAAGCAGCCCTGACAAAAGGCTGACTTCTGTGATCACCTCTTTGATAAAACCATTGAACTTGATGCTCGCTAGTCCGGTCACGACATAGACACAGGCAGCAATCAGAGAGGTCACCATGGTCTTGTAGTGTGTCTGAAATGGAGACTCTGGCTGTAGCTGAAGGAACGCAGCTGAAGCGCCAATGAGGGGCAAAACATTTGTATGCAATGTCCTCACCTCATCACCTTGTGTCCTGGATATTCGTTGGTCTCGATTTGATTACAAAACAGTCTCGATTGGATTACTAAATGCTCATACAATAGCATTAGAAGTTATTAAAACTACTACGGTAGGAATTGTACTTTTTCCACTGCTCACAGGTACTGTTGTTTTAACCGTTAAATTTACTTCTCAATGCTTTGTTTTATAAATAGGAGCAGCTTTATATTGTGTATTGCGAATTTTTAGCGCACATACTCATAGATCATACCATTGAAAAATTAGTCAGGCCGTTAAAACAGCAGTTCTTATATATACCTATAGTGAAGAAAGGCAGTTCCTACCATAGAAATTTCCTATAAGTTTAACAGTAATAACAATAAAACTCAAAACTTTTCTTAAACGAATTAAACTCGAATACCAACATGGCCACTACGCCAGATTCATTGTTTTGCATCTTCCCCTGAACGTGTAATTGAAGGGCGTCGCCACACAGGAATTAATAGCACCACCCAGATGGAACTTGGCTGTTAAATAAAACAGCCAAAAGTCATTTGAAACAATGTCTCATACATATTATAAGGCCACATATAAGACCCTAGCTATCTCTAAAATTCAGTTCAGACTCGCAACGTTTTGCAAAATGATATTTCTTTTTAGAGTAATCATAATTCTATTTATCTGAATAACATATTGAAAAATGACGACGCTCGCTAGCTATGATTGTTACATGTACAATTCTAAATAAAATTAAAAATAATCTTATTAATCAGTTGTCGCTCTAATAGTACCTCATTCCAAAATGAGGCTCTTGCATAAGTTGAGAGAGCTCTCCTGAATAGAACAAATTTCTTGGAGCCACTAACAAAAGTCTTACCAAAGCTTAGACCGTCACCAATAATTCCTTTAGTACCACCCAATTAAAAAACCTCAATTAATATTGGCATTGGCAAATATGAACTGAACTTAATCCCCAAAAAAAAATATCCTAAATAACCCAATAAAATAAAATAAAAAAGTCCCAAATCATTTATATCTCAAAGACAGAAATCAAAAATCATTTAATTATCTAAACCCCAATTTCCTAAAGCTATGAATGTTAATGATCAATCACCAAGATCGGCTAGCTGATAAGAATAATGAAAGAACCAAATAAACTTTATCACTCAATCCTCGCAATATGAAAGAACCAAATTAAGATCAAATCAACTGATCAACGCTGGCATGTCTCCACAACCATAACAATGATATACAAGCAAAGATTATTTTTTTTTAATAATAATAAAATAATAACAATAACAATAATAATAAGAAAAATAATAATAATAACAATAATAATAATAATAATAATAACAATAATAATAATAATAACAACAATAACAATAATAACAACAATAATAATAATAACAACAATAATAACCATAACAACAATAATAACAATAACAACAATAATAACAATAATAACAATAATAATAATAATAACAACAACAATAATAATAATAACAATAATAATAATAATAACAATAATAACAATAATAATAACAAAATAATAACAATAATAATAATAATAATAACAATAATAATAACAATAATTAATAATAATAATAACAATAATAATAACAATAATTAATAATAATAATAATAACAATAATTAATAATAATAATAATAACAATGATAATAACAATTATTAATAATAATAATAATAATAATAATTCCAAGTTCCAATATAGTAACCAAGTGATCAATATAGTAGTAAAAGCATCAACAGCTCAAATTAGGAGCAGAAAACGAAGAAAATGAGAAAGAAGTAAGCTGAAACAATGAAAATGAAATACCTCTGGGCGCTCTTGCAAGGACAACGATACTTGGATGACAAATGAGAAAATAGGGAAGAAAGAAAGGAAGATCTGGTTCTTGGTGGCTCTTGGGGCTGAGACCAGAGGAATGACAGTAAACTACACCAATTATTGTAAAATGCTTTGTCTCCGCACCTCGTTAGAAAAAGTTTTTTTTTTTTGTTCGTAATCTGCCTCAATAGGAGATACTTAGTTTCAGAATTCAAACTATAATTTGAATCATGATTCATAATTTATTACAGTATTTTCTCTTATAAAAAATACATATAAATCAAAAATAATTTTAATCACATGATTCTAATTTATGAACTAAACTCTCTTAAGACTCATTTTCTTTTTCTTTTCTTTTCTTTTTCTTTTTTTTGTTTTTGGGCTAACGTCGTGGAAGTGACGTTTTTTGCTAGAAATATCGTGGAAATTTACTTGCCCTTTGGACTTCCGCGTTCTTTTCTCAACCTAAAATAAACCTTTGAAGAAAAGAAAGTTATTTACATTAAATATGACAGACAAAAGAAAACCAAGAAAAAAAAAATCTAAAATGACAAGTTTGACTCCTTTTTTATCCCATTCAACCAAATGAAAAGAACCCACGTAGTACCTTATTACTTATTAGAATAACATTATGGAGAACCAATAGCGCTAAATATCACAAACAACTAGAAATTAGTGAACGATTAACCGAAAAAAAAAAACTAAAAATTAGTGAATTACTAGAAAAAAAAAACAATAAAATAAAAATTAATGAACTCACTTTTTAAATGCATTGATCTAATATTTTTACATTTTACTCTTAATTAATACCATTGCAACTAATATAGTTCTTTAATTAAAAGATATTAATTAAGTGTAAATGATAAAAAAAATTAAAACATGTGCATTCTAAAGAGTATTTGTCTCTTTTTTTTCATACTTTAAAATCTTCTTTTTAAGGAATTTGTGCCACAGGCTGCCCAAACTTTCTAACGTGTGACATTTGGATTTTCATTTTGAAAATTCACCCCTCTTTGTGCTACAAGTTTTTTAACAATTGGATCCCCTAATGACATGTTGTAATGAGAGACCTCCAATTTATTTGTCTTGTTGATAAATGAAATTGAAAATTTGGATGTGTACGAATATTAATGAATTTCAATAGTCGTATATCTTTTCTTTTCAGTTGAGGAATAATAGTAAAGAGAGATGGTTATAGTGCATCATTAAAAAAGCCCAAAAATTACTTCTTGCAACAAATGAGAAAACAAAAACAAAGGATTAAAAACAACTACAACCATATTACCCATGTTATTTTTTTAGTCAAAATAGTTAATGATTTAACTTTTTTTTAATTTTTTTTCTACTCCAACCATTAACTAAATGGTTAACTATTTTGATTAAAATATTTTCCACTAGTTAAATTAACTAACAAGAAATTACCAACTATTTATTCTTTTTTATTATTTTATTCTTTGATTAAAAAATATTTATATTTTAAACTCAACAAATATTAAAATAATCTATATTTAATTAAAATAAAGAGTATAGTTAGAATGATTTACTAAAAAGTTATTAATTAAAATAATTTTCTAAGTACTTTAATTAGAATTTAACTAAAATTTAGAGAGTTCTTGCTTCAACAAAAAACAAAAATACAAGAAATAATCGTCCAAAAATAATATTAAAATTTAATTTGCCGAAATTAAAAGTTCAAAAACTAAAATGTTACCATACTCATAGTTCAGCAACTAACGGCCAAAATACAATGTTTAGGTCTGAGTTCTCTCAACGACAACAAGGGCTAAAAGCAACACAACAACCCAACGAAACATAACATAAACTAAACCACACCCCGACCCCAACGACACATAACATAAGTTAAACGACATCACTAGACAGTGAACGCCAAAACAACGAACAATTGGGTAAGCATGGCCAGACGACGTAGAGTTAAAACAAAACAAAACAGAACAAAACAGTAGATCCCGCGTCAATGTGGGACCAATTTGGTGACTTTTTAAAAGAAAAATTCATGAACAGTTCTGGGCAGCAAAGAATCATATTTCAAGTGAGTTATTTTCTATTTTTTTATTTCTTTTTCATAGATGTTAATAAAAGGGAGTAGATGGCACCCCAATCTTATCATCAATTACTAAAATAAAAGGACAATGTTTGCAAACTTATACAAGGAATAGCATTTAACACTTAAACTTTGGCAAACTGATTTGTTCTCAGCACAACCAAAACTCAGGTCCAGTATATGGTCAATTTCTAATTTTGGTACATAGAACAGTTAAGAAATAAGAACCATTTCACTTCTCTTCATCTACTTCATGTATTTCTGCAGGAACTTCCTATGGAAGTCATTCCTGATGGTGTCATTGATGAAACGTTTCGGAGTCTTGGTTTCACCGCGAGCCTGGTTTTTGAATACCACATCATCATCCCATCTGAGCCAAGTGAAGAAAAGCAAGATGGTGGAATTAGGACAGACAGACAATTAAGAGTAAAAAACAAAGGTTGGTAAAGAAACTGATAGGCAAATGGCTTTTTAACCAACTCTAACCTTCTTTTCACATTAAAAGATGTTGGGTTATTAAGCAGTGGATTTCCTCTTAGAAGCTCAGCTTCCTTGACTTTAAGCTCTTCCTCCCGTTCTTGTCGTTCCTGTGCAGATGCATAAATCAAGTGTCAACGCAAATGAAGCCAAAAAATCATTGTTATCGTAATGATAAAATGCCGGCCTCTTTGTAGATAAACACCTAAGAGGTACGAGGCAGACTAACTTTGTTGGGGGCACAACATTCATCAACTAACTCTCATACACGATGAATTCAGGAAAACTAGATAATGCAAGAGTGAAGGAAAATTTCTATTTCATAGATTTGTCAAGGCCCAACGAGAATATCTTATGAGACGTTTAGTTCATAGATTAGAACCATGTGATTAGAACCATTTTTGATTTACGTGTATTTTTTGTGAGAGAAAATACTGTAGCGAACCACGAACCATGATTCAAATCAGGAAACGAATCTAGATACCAAACATCCCCTTAAGAATTACAAGTGTGAATCTTACCTTTCGTAGCTTCTCCTCTGCTCTTTCCTTCCTTATCTGTTCAAGCTCAGCCATCAGAGCTTCTGTGTCGTCCTCATCCTCATCATCATCATCATCATCGTCGCTATTCAAAAAAGAAAGATTATTTCAGCTTAATAGTGACAATAAACGCCCCAACGGTCAACATGTGAACCACTATTCCAGTAATCTCATAAACTAATGTACAAAGGGCTACATAAGCCAGGCTAATTTATAGTTGCAAGAAAATAACAAGCCAACAATTCCTGTTTACATCAAAAGCACCTCCGCCTAGGAAAAATGAGCTCAGAAATGCAAACAATTAAAGAAAAACAATTCCCCATCAACAACATGGAACTAGCTCACTAGACTCAGAAACATTAAAAATAAAGCGAAACAAGACAGCAAACAAATGGAGATAACCTAGATGGTTCCTGAAATCAATAAAAGAAGCCAGGAAAACAGCATATTTAAAAAAAAAAAAAAAAAAATCAAAACACAAGCATAATGCATCCATCATGTATCATAGATGAAGATGGTTACACTGAGAGAAAAAAAAAAAAAATCGCACTCATCTACCAAATGAAAAAGTTCACAACACAGTTGATTACAAGTAAACAAAAGATTCCAACTCAACAAAGAGTAGCTACCTCTCATCATAACTTTTGGCTTCCACATCAGAGTCATCAGCATCTACACTACGTGGTATGATGCGATCTTCAATGTCCCTCTTCGTCCCTATTGGAATAAATAAATTAGTCAATTGCCAACAGACTTGTAGTTTTAAACTGCTAAATACAGGAACTATAATTTCACCTTCCAACAGAAGATGGCTTCCCTTCCGTCTATCTCTGTCATCTGCAACAACATACAGTCCAATTCAATGTAAGCCAAAATCATAGAGAACAAAGTAGGATGGCACAACAGAGAGGAAATATGGATACTGCTCTTTGCAAGAGGAAAGGCAAGTTGAATATCTTACCATAAGACTTGTCCTTTGATGAGAAATGCCTTCGCTCACGCTCATCCAGCTCCTCACGGAGGTTCCTCTTCTGCAATTCATCTTGCGTGTCCTGCCCTTCTCTCCTATCATTTACAACACAATAATAAATAGCATGTTAAACTTGTAATCAAATAAGAAATATGAAAGAAAGAAAGATAGATAGAACTCCATATGCTAACAAGGATGACAAAGAACAAAGATCACTGATGTATTGTTGAGCAAAATAACGACATCAAAAGAGTACCTCTCAGAGTATCCCTTTGAAGAAGATTCATACATTGGAAATGCATAATACATTTTGCACAATGATAACATCTGGCTTTGTTCAAATTTTTATATCAACTTAAGTCGTACGATTGTTAGATTTTTCAAGTTTGATCCATGAGAACAATAATCTCAGCAGAGAGTTGATACATAAAGCTCGTTTTGGAAATTTAGATAATGAAATAAATACTCGTATTATCAGACAACTTTGTCAGGGAAAATTGATGTTTTACCTGGACTTTAAAGTCGTATGTGCAGCGAGATCCCTCGATGAGTACTTTTGTGAAGGGCCAAAAATCCGAGTACCGCCTTGCTCGTTTCCACCTTTAGCAGGAGCCCACGTTGGTCGAGCTGCAGTCGTCATACTTGCTCACTAGTCACTACTACCTCAATTACCTGAAACACCAATACACATTTTTTCAATCACCACAAACTATCATATGCACAGTAACTATATCGTCGAAATTAGAATGATCTTGTGTGACATTTAGAACGCCATACACACATAGTATTAGCTTGATCAGCTCATACGTCCAACAAAAGAAATGGGTTACAAAACACAACATCCGTTCTTCGGAATAAAAAATATATATATATGTGAAAAATTAAGAGCTCTAATTCAGGACCAACATATAAAAGAGATGCATAATAACAAATACTATCGAAAGAGTGAAATCAAAAGGTGAAAACATGAAGCGGAAGAGTTAAAAGCCAGGAGGTAGATAAAGAAATTATTGCCCTAAGATGAATATTACCTAGGATACAAATGCTTCAAAACCCACCACAATCTATAACCTCCACAATCTCTATATCTATAGAACTACCCATGTGTGACAAATTAGAGAAATTTAGAACCCCGTACATACAAAGTATTAACTTGATTAGCTCATTTTGTCCAGCAAAAACATGTCATAAATCACAAAATCCACTATTCGATACGCCCAAAAAAAAAAAAAAAGTGTTCCATCACAAATGCTTCAAAATCCACCATAAATCAGATATTATCTTGGTTAGCTCAAACTTCCTACAAAAAACATGCCATAAATTACTAAAAAAACAGAAAATCAAAAGGAGACTAATTAGAAATTACAAATGCATAAAGATTCACCGCCACAAAAAAAAAAAAAAAAACCCATGCGTCGAATTTAGAACCCAAAAAAGAAAACCAAAAAAGAAGACGGCTTGATACAAACGAAGAGCAAAAACGGACCACAAAACACCAAATCCATTCTTCGTTTAACGAAAAAACGAAAACAAACAAGAATAGGCATATCTACGAATATCAAGAACTCAAAAGGCAAAATTGATGAACCAGATGAGTAAGAAGGAGAGAAATTACTAACCCTAAACTCACAATTTCGCTATCGGACGGTGCTCGACGGCGGCGGAAGACGCTGTGGTCGGTGGATTGTTCGGGATTTGCTTATTGGGGTTTTCGAGACTTCGGTGAGCAATTTGGGAATTTTATTTTTGGGCCAAAAAAGACTCGCACAGATACGCGATAGAGTAAGAAAGAGAGGAGGGAAACGACAACTAAAATAATGTTTAGATGCGGAATGAAAGGTTATTTGCACATTTGCCCTTAAAATTTATAGTAGTTTGACAGGTTGCCATTTAAATTTTTAATTTTAGCAATTTATTCATTCAATTTACAAAACAGTTGTAAGGTGGCCCCATTTTGATAACGGTTATGTTAAATTAGTAACTAAAAAGCACATTTGACTAAGAGTTTCAACGTCATAATTTAAATTAAAACACAAATTTCTTAATTTTTCAACTTTCAATCGTTTAAATATGAAAAAAAAAAAAAAAAAACAGAGCAAAATTAAAAAGAAAATTGGGCATTTTGCAATTGTTTTGCAAGGTAGGTGACAAATTGTCAAAATTTAAGTTTTAGGGGGAAGTTAATAAATACTTATATGTTTAGTGGGTAAATGTGCAAAATAGTTCAAACTTAATCAAATCTCTATAAATTCACAAGGCAAACTTGCATAAACCCCATAATGAGATACCGACGTATAAACATCAACAAGATAAAAGGAATATTACAAGGGAAACGACAACTAAACTTTAAAAAAAAAAAAAGTAAAATTTAAACTAGAATTCAAATTTAAATTTTAAAAAATAAAATAAAAAAGAGCTACATGGAAATCAAAGGGCAAGACGAAAAAACATATAAACGAAAATAATGCAAATAAACGACGATAAAAATACATCCAACAATAAAAGGACGATAAATAATGCCTACAAGTTACAACAACCACTCGCAACAAAACGACATTGAAAGTGGCAAGCCATTAAAAAGAGAAAAAAATAAGAACATTTCGGTACCTTATAGCATGACACTTTTCCAATTTAGATTTTTTTTTTTTTTTTTTTGCTTGGAAAATTTTCTCCTAAGCACCCTATTATTAGAAAAAGAGTATATTATATAGATATCTTGAGACCACTTTTTGAAATATGAAAGGGTAATTGGGAAAAATAAAATAAAAATATCACTCAAGATGATAAAAAAATAATATTATTTATTCCACTCTATTTAAAAATAAACAATTGACAATCAATTAAAGACAGCAATTGCACCCAAATTTTTAAAGAGACATAAATAAAAGACTCAAAATCATGGTTTACCATGTACTTTTCTCATGATTAATTCCACCTTTTTAATATGAAAACTTAATTTAATTAGAAAATAAAAATTCTTAGAAAAATATAAAAGCTAAAAGAATAACTAAACTAAGAAAAGAAACAAAAAAAACAATTTCAGATCTAACTTTCATCACAACAACAAAAATTATAAGATTTAATAAAAAGATTCAAAAGAGAAGTTTGTGTCTCAATAAAGGCGTTGGTTTACTCATGTAATTTTAGAACAACTTGATATCCTGATAAGATTTTAGATGTTCCGAACACTAAGGTGCTAAATTTTAAAAAAAAAAAAAAAAAAAAATGTTAAACTGCATGACCCAAATAATATTTTTCCTTTAAAAAAAGGCAACCTCAACTTGATAAAAGTAAAAATGAAAGGAAAGAAATTTAAAAAATAAATAAATAAATAAAGAGGAAAACGAAAGTAGATGTCAACAAACCAAACACACGACATAAGGAATGGTAAACGACAAAATACAAGAAACGATAATAAACGTCAACCATAAGGGGAAAAGACAAAAAAGAAAAAAGAAAAAAAAAAAGGAACGCTAAATAAGAACTGCTGCAAAATTAGACAACAAAGTATAGGACAGACGACAATACATGGAGAAAAAACCAAAACCAAAAACCCTTACCTACAACAAAATTATACCTTAAACGACGTCAAGAGTAGCACAAACGACAAGAAGCCGCACAATGGAGCAAAACGTTAAAAACTATAATGCAAAACAAAATAATACAAACAAACCTAATCGGTTGAAACAAATCCAATTTCCGGATTTCATATGTGCATAACCAAGAAAGTTACAAACATCCCACTAACTTTTTGTATAATCACACTACAATGATATTTCTCAAGAATAGAAACCATGAAATTTAAACCGATACACATTAATGGAAAAGATCTTGAACGATTGCTATGCTAGTTTCTTTAATCAAATTGAACCTACTCTGAATTAGTCACACCAAGGTCATATTCTAAATCTAAACACCTGCAAAAAAAAAAAAAAAAAAAAAAAAAAAAAAATTAGAAAAGGGAAAACGAACAAATACAATTCCTACCATATTGGAATATAGATATCATTAGGGAGTATTGTAGGATATTGAATTTAATCTTCTTATTGACAAAAACAGAAAGTAATTTTGGGTCCATTTGAAATCGGCATTTCCTCACATGCGTACATGAAAAAAAATATATTTTCAAACAATTTCAATGCAATTCAATTATAATGGAGCAATTCAATTCAATGCAATTTAATACTATACTACTTATGAATATTGGAGCAATTCAATTATTTTGGTACGTCGATATATATAGTTCCTTTCTTAGATAATTGGGTTGGCTTGTATTCTATTTCTCATAATTTTGCTGCTGAATTTGAACTAACCCAAAATGAACTATACTAATTGAAGTTAAGAACATACTAGTACGGTTATCTCTCTTGTTTCTCCTTTTTTCTCTTAAAAAAAAAAAAAAAGCACTAAAAAATTTTGAAAATCTGGGTACTGCATTTTGATTAGCTTGCGGTAAATAATTGATAATGATGTATTCTTTTTTCTTTTCTTGGTTTTCTTATAATGTTATTTTCTTGACGGCGTTGTTAACTACAGTCTTAAATTGTGTAACCCTAATTATTTTCTGGATGAATATTGGCATACACAGAGGCTCCTGACTAAAATTTCACTATGGGTAGTTTAGAGATTTCACATTTGTGAATTCGGGTGACTTGTTTTTCATTATAAAGAGAACGCCGCTTTTGGGTTAATGAGAAAGATTCCCGTTTACTTCGCTGATTTGAGTTTAGAATTAGAGTTGAGATGTGACTTTATGTGAAAGTTTTTTACTGTAGCAAAAAAGTTAGATGTGATTGTTTGTGAGAGCTTTTTATTGTAGAAAAACTTGAATTCTAAACTCGAATCAGCGAAGTGAACGGGGGATAGCTTTGAGTTGTGCAATTTTTTCTCTTAGAAAACTTCTTCATCCTAATGAATTACTGGGCCCGTTTAGTTCGTTGATTCGAGTTTTTAATTCGAGTTGAGATGTGATTTTATGTGAGAGCTTTTTACTGTAGTAAAAAAGTTAGAAGTGATTGTTTGTGAGAACTTTTTATTGTAGTAAAACGCGAATTCTAAACTTGAATCAGCGAAATGAACGGAGTCATAACGATGAGAATGCAGTCTCATATTGATACGAATCTCAATAAAAACTGTGTTTATTTTTATTTAATTTTTTTTTTTTTGTAATTTTATTGCTCTCGATCATTTAATAACAGTTAAAAGTTGGAAATAATTTCATTCTACATCTACATAAATTCCCAGGGGCAAAAAGGAAAAAAATAAAATAAAATAAAATACTTGTGACGAATAGTTTTAAAACTTTAAACTGGAAAAATGTTTGCTATCAACTGCAGGGTTATAACTAGTGATTAGTCTAATCCAAGAGTCCCACTCATTATGTGATCATCATTAATTTAATGAAGAAAACAATGCAATTTAATTATACTACTGATGAATATTGGAGCAATTCAATTATTGTGGTACGTCGATATATATAGTTCATTTCTTAGATATTTCGGTTGGCTTGTACTCTATTTCTCATAATTTTGCTGCTGAATTTGAACTAACCCAAAATGAACTATACTAATTGAAGTTGAGAACACACTAGTACGGTTCTTCTCTTTTAAAAAAAAAAAAAAAAAAAAAAAAAAAAAAAAAAAAAAAAGCACTAAAAAATTTTGAAATTCTGGGTACTGCATTTTGATTAGCTTGCGGTAAATAATTGATAATGATGTTTTTTTTTTTTCTTGGTTTTCTTAGAATGTTATTTTCTTGACTGTGTTGTTAACTACAGTAGTCTTAAATTGTGTAACCCTAATTATTTTCTTGATGATTATTGACATACACAGAGGCTCCTGACTAAAATTTCACTATGGGTATTGGGTAGTTTAGAGATTTCACATTTGTGAATTCGGGTGACTTAGGGCATGTTCTTTTATCCAAAAAACTCAAAAAAAGACAACTCAAGTTTTAACTTTATTCAAGTTCACGTTCTTTTAAGTTTCAACTTTATTCAATTTTACTCAACTTTATTCAAGTTCTAACTTCAACTCAAGTTATAACTCAAAAACTACACTTAAGTTATACTCTAAAAGAACAACTCCATAGTTTTTCATTATAAAGAGAACGCCGGTTTTGAGTTAATGAGAAAGATTAGATAGCTTTGAGTTGTGCCATTTTCTGTCTTAGAAAACTTTTTCATCCTAATGAATTACTACGAATCTCTATATAAACTTTATATGTTTAATTTTTATTAAAAAAAAAATTTGTAATTTTATTGGAAATAATTTCATTTCTACATCTACATAAATTATTAGGGGCAAAAAGGAAAAATAAATAAATAAATAAAACACTTGTGACGACTAGTTTTAAACTTTAAACTGGAAATATGTTTGCTATCAACTGCAGGGTGGTAACTAGTGATTAGTCTAATCCATGAGTCCCACTTGTTATGTGATCATCATTAATTTAATGAAGAAAACAAAAAGATACGTACGCGGGCTTCTTTCTTTTTGCCCCCACCTTAAAGCTATATATTTTATCTTTTATAGCACTCAAACATGATTCATGTCTTCATCCAAAATTTGCATATCATAAGTAGTAGTAATTTGAAGTAAGAATACTTAATTTGAAGTGACATGGAAAACAAAACCTAAGAAGAAGAGAAAACCATGTTCACTTAACTTGCTGGGAATCCTATCTTAAGCAATTTAATGTTTTCCTTTTTTCCTATGAAATGCAAGCAAACAAGCTTTCGTATTCTTGGTGCCAATAAAGAGGGCCCAAGTCGAATCTTCAACCGCGGAAAATGCGTGAATTTTGAGTGCAACCAAAGTCTAACTTCCTCCCTATTTGTTCTCTTTGATTTTTCTAATAACATAAAAAAAAATAAAAATTAAAAGCGGACACCAGTGTTAAAGAGGCTCCCGTACAATGACATGTTCGGAGAAAAACTCAATCACATTTAAATTGCTTTTTAACTAACTCACATTTGAAGACAGTATGTACTCAATTTTTGGGACTCAAATTCTCTGTCTAATTTTAGTGTTTAGATTAATGTCTAATAACCATATCATGTCACGTCGTATAAAAATTTGAATTACTTTTTGACTAACTCTTTTATGCTTATTATGAAATGATTTTATATAATTTGATTAGTCAGACACCCATTGAGACATGTAGATCCTACTTCTAGTATCGGTTTTTTGAAAAATCTGATATTATAAATGCAAGGTAGACTCCAAAATGAGAACGAGTTTCGTTTTTCATTATATTTAAGGAGCCGTTGTTATTTACTTATTTATAACAATATTTCTTTATTTAACCCCGAATTTATCCAAATCCTGCTATTACACTCCGTACATGTAGCGACTTGGCTCCGCACTCCAAAGAAGACTAAAAAAAAGTTGCAAACCACGTTTATTTATCTTAACAAATAAAACAACCCGGCGTAAAAAATCAGAGCCAAATATTGTTTTCCTTTACTTAATTCTGTCTAGTCCATTTTACCGATTTGAGTTTTTAATTTTAGGTTTTTACAGTAAAAAACTATTAGAAAATGTCACATCTAATTTTTTCTGCTACAGTGAAAAACTCTCAGAAAATGTTACATCTCAGTTCGAATTGAAAACTAGAATCTGTGAAGTGAACGAGGCCTTCGTTTTGTGCATGGTTTAAAATTGTCACAAAACCCCTTCAGTTATACTGTAATTAGGTATAGTGCTAAAAAAACAACATAATACAATTATTTGAATGTGTTATAGTAAACAAGACTAAACAAATGAATGATCAAAAAACATATTATTAGAGTACTAAAGATTCAGTATTTATTTATGGTATTTCTCCTGAAATAAATTCAGATATTAGAAATTACATGCAAATCAGCTTTTGATCTCAAGAGGTTGCCAAAGTTCCTTAACTTTGTGTTCTGTCCGGTCTCATAACGTGATTACGTTTCTCTCAAAAGAGACCATGAATCTTAAGAGTTTGACACGTATATTTAGGCTAAAAGTCGGTTAAGATTGGATTTAAAGACGGTCAAATTCTAGTCAGTTACGACATGTAGAATTAACCATTTGTTTGTTTGTTTGTTAACATACTTTACATTTTTTTTGCTCATTAGAAAATGACTGTTTTCTTACACGTAGCCAATTATAATATTGAATAGTCAAATGTGTTCAAATCGTGTTTCTTAACTAGACAGTTTGATTTGTTTATTCAATTATTATCATCTAAAATTAAAATGCATCTAGTTAAGTTTAGCAGACGTTACATAGTCGTTGAAGGTGATACTTAGTAGATTTATTTCTCTCAAGTTATCTAAATTTCCATTGAAAATACATTAATCTAGAAGCATAAATTTTCAAAATTTTAATTTTGAGTTTTGATGACCAAAATCACCCTTTCTAAATCATCATTTATGAAGGGAGGAAGCATCATCAACAAGTAAAATGAATTTTAAATTTGGCTATAATAACGACAACATCATATAATACACATATTCCATTAATATATATACATATAAAAGACCAATCAACAACATAATTCAATGGGCCAAGGTTGTCACAATTCTTGTGACACCCATGTGGGACTTGCCGCCAAACTCCAGATTTCCATCTGAATGTGATTTTGATGACGTAGAAAAGCTTTCTTTGTCCTCCTAATTTTAAGAGATAAAACTGAAGGCTCTTATCCCTTTCTCATTCTCATTCTGGAAAATAATTTCCAATTAATTAAGGAATTATCTTTAGTATTTACAAATAATGGTAAATGTATAAAATATTCATCATGGTCATGCAAAGATAAGCCAACGTGGCCTTCCTCCAATGGATACAAAAGGAGGGTCCCACAGAACATCAGGCTTATACCCCACAGCTTGGATATTATGTGGTCAATATTGCAAAATATAAACCAAAGAGGATCATGGTATTTATGCAAATCTGCTACTTGAATTAGGTGGCCAACCTCAGACCTCCCACCATAAAAATCTTAATATAAGACACTGTACCCGCCAGAATTCAAATAAGTTAATATAAGTGCATTTTTTGCTTTTGCCCCATAGAGCTTTTTGGAAATCAAAAGTAGTTGCTTCAATGTAAATTTTGGTAAATTATTCTCAAAACGTGATAAAGTATTTTTGAGTATATCCGAATGATCACAGTAACTCTTATAACTTTTTCTTTAATAAAGGGAAATTTCATTAATAAACGAAATGGAATACAAACTCCACATAAAATCGAAAATGACCCCGAATGTAATGGAATTCGACCCGAACGATTGGACCTACTAGTTAAAATAATGGTAGCATAAGGATGAATACTAATGCCGATACTCAAAGGAGAAAAGCCCGATCGACACGTAAAAATCGAGCATGGTCAAAGCTCGTTGAAAAAGACCAAACAGTCGACGGATTAACCCATTTGACTGAGACCAAACCCCTCGTATAGAAGACATCTACACGGCTTAAGGAAATTCTTAACGAGACTAAACAACCCACACCGACGGTGATCGACTCGACTAGATGGGAGACATAACTAAGGAAATTGTCACTCTTATGGCTCGTTTAGTTCGTTGATTCGAGTTTTTAATTCGAGTTTAGATGTGACTTTATGTGAGAGCTTTTTACTGTAACAAAAAAGTTAGATGTGATTATTTCTAAAAGTTTTTTACTGTAATAAAACTCAAATCGGTAAAATAAACGATACCTTATAATTATAATTCAGGTAGAATGTTCATGCATATTACATGAGCTCATTTTTTACCAAATTTTAACCGCCCTTATAGATGCAGGGCTGTCTATAACATTCTATTAAATTTACCATTAATTTATTAAAAATAAAAATTGATATAGCAACTTTGTTAAATTGCGAAAAGGTCAAGTGGTAAAAGTGAAAAAAAAAAAAAAAAAAAAGAACCCTCAATATGAAACATAAGTAGTAATAATCCAAATGAAACTTTGTTTCTAGCCCAATTAAAATCAAGGTGAAAACAAACAAAGCACAGATGTTGTTTTCACGGGAAAACCAAAAAAGTAATTAATAAAAACTATTGCTTTGTTGCTAATTTCGTAATCGATAGGGATTTGCCGTTGAAGAAGCAGTTGCTCTCTCTCTCTCTCTCTCTCTCTCTCTCAGCTTTGCTTCCTTAATAACCAAAACCCAGAGAGAAGTTAGGCCAACGGTTGGCCTGGCTTCCCTCCAAACTCTCTCTATCTCTCTCTCTCTGATTCCCTTGGAATCAAAGCAAAAGCCCTTTTTTCAGTTGATTCTTGGTCACCATCTGAGACCCAACTTCACCTTCTTGATACCTTCTTCACACCTATTTTCTTCATCTCCTTTTGCCTGGTCCTCATATATACTGTCGAAATTTCTTCCAATTGAGTGTTCATTCTAAGGCCCATCTTTTAATACCCAGTTGAGATTTTGGCCTCTAGTGCATCTTTCCAATGATTTTTGGTTGAGAGAATTGGCGGTTACGGTTCAAAAGGAAAGATTTTGGTTCATACCCAATAAAGTTTGAGGCCTTGGTGTAGAGCTGGGAAGTTCTTTTAATTTGGGCAAGCATCAATTTTCTGAAGATTCGATAAGAACAAGGTTCTTGAACCAAATGGTAATCTCATATTATTTTCCCTGTTCATTTCTATAAACATCATTTGAAAACGCACTCGTTTCTAAATATACTTGTCAACAATTCTAGTCCAAAACTGAGAATTTGGATAATCTGTTTTTGTATAATAAAATATACAGGATAAGCAAGGAGAAAAGTTTGTTGTCTTGCAATAGTGGCTGCACCAAACTCTAGTTAGACCACAAAAGGTTGGAGTTTTTTGACAACCATGAATACTCGTTACTTCATTCCATCAGACTCCCTGTGCAACTCCATCAATACGATTTCAATATTCTCATCGAGCTCCGTCACCGGCGGAGATCGAATTCCCGCGACGACTGCCCGAAACAGGGCTCCCCGGGCCCCGCCTTCATTGCTGATAAGAATGGCGATGAGGGTGTCTAGAGCAAGGTGGTTCACCTTCTTGAGGAGAGTGTTCCATTACCAAAACGGGTCGGGGTCGAGGTCGGATCTCGGGTCGAACCCTTTCAATTCGAGTACTTGGATGATGCTAGAGCTCATTGCTTTACTTGTTCAAATTAGCATCACAACGATTACTCTGGCCATATCCAAGAAGGAGAGGCCAGTTTGGCCTATGAGGATGTGGATTGTTGGTTATGATATTGGGTGTTTTCTCAATCTTTTGTTACTCTTTGGGCGTTACAGATATCATTATCTGACTCAAGGAGATGGTTTCACTCTTTCTGATATAGAGCAACAAAGAGGAGTTGAAGAATCCAGGTAACTTTATACTTCCAAGTGTACCTAAATTCTGTTAAAGAGTTTTTGGCACTCTCTGCTCCTAAATTAAGGCGTGACGGTTTGGTTTCTAAACTTTTTTTTTGATCGGTTAGCCTAAAGAATTTCTTTTCCTAGCAGTTTTAGTCCCTAGTCCTAAAATTTAGGATACTTGAGAATATCATGATTTTCAAGGATTTTAGAGGATTTTGGAAGACAGTAAAGATTTGCATGGTAAAATTTCAAGTTATCACGCGATATATGTGACTAATTTCATTAAAGTTCAAAAGTCATTGTGATTTATCATGATTTTGTTGGGGACTAAAACTGCCAAAATAAATAAATTCGAGGACTAACAATACAAAAAATCTTTTCTTTTAGAAAAAAACTCAATGAACAAAACTTATGAGGGAGTTTCTCTAATAGGGCTTCCCTAATAATAGGGTCGGTTTTTAAAAAAATATGTAGAGTTTATAATTTGTGATACAAATATAACGGTTGAAAATATAGACTTTTCGGTAGTTCATTTTTTTAGGACCTATCAGAAAAGCTCCCAACTTGTGACATATAATTACATAATAATGAACATGTCAAGTGTGCTAACATCATTAAAAATTCGGCAAATAAAACCGTGAAAGTAGACAAAGTTCAAAACACAAATTAAATTGTCCTTTTCTGAGTTTGTTATGTGTAACTTGTGTAGGAGCACACACTTGATGAACAAGTGCAGGACTTCACTAGAGCTCTTCTTTGCAATATGGTTTGTGATGGGCAATGTTTGGGTGTTCGATTCCCGATTCAGCTCGTTCCGCCGCGCCCCAATGCTCCATGTCCTCTGCATCTCCCTGCTCGCTTGGAACGCCATTAGCTACTCCTTCCCCTTCCTGTTGTTCCTTCTGCTTTGTTGTTGTGTGCCACTCATAAGTAGCCTTCTTGGATACAACATGAACATGGGGTCCATTGATAAAGGTGCATCTGATGACCAAATTTCTGAGCTACCCAGTTGGAAATACAAGGCAGTTGACAACAAATTGGAGCTAGGAACTAATAATACAGATTGCAAATCAGACAATACTCATGAAGATCCAGTAAGTCACATACCCATAATCTTTACAATAAATAACTACTTTTTTTTCTTTATATGGGAAGTTTTCTGTGTTTTCTGATTATTTATTCTTAACATATATTTAAGGTCCATTTAATAGAATAAGAGAAGCTTTTAAGTTATCATTTGTATATAAAAGACTTTTAAAGGATTCATAAGACAAATGATATTTTTGTTGTCATTTGCTAATAAAAATTTAAATGTAATAACAAATACTTATATAAGACTAAATTAATTCTCAAATTTTTAGGAAAACCCTTCCTAGATGACTTTTTTGGAAGCTCTTCAACACTTAAAGCAGTGGCGAAACCACTTGAGGCCAAATGGGGACTAATGGCCCCACTTTATTATTTTTTTAAATAACGTTTAAACATTTATTACTTTAAAGCGTTGCCCTGTTGAGATATGGTTTTTTTGCACGTACGCCTCTACTTAATTTTATTTTTGTTCCTATTGAAGTAGAAATTTAACTCCGCCACTGATTAAAAGTTATCAGTATGACATTGAAACACCTCTAAAGCCATTTTGGTCTCAGAAAAGGATAGTTACATAAAATTTTAGTTTCTAGAGCTCATTAATTTTTTTTTCCTGCTTATTTCTTGTTGACAGCAATGTTGCATTTGCCTAACCAAGTATAAAGAAAAGGAAGAAGTGAGGCAGTTACCATGTTCCCATACATTCCACCTCAAGTGTGTAGACCAATGGCTCAGAATTATATCTTGTTGCCCTCTTTGCAAACAAGAACTACAAAGATAGCAACTTAGAAATGGGTTTTTTTTTTTTTTTTTTGGGGTTATATTTCTCTTATTTTGGTGTGATTTACATTTTCTTTCCTTTTTTTTTTGTAAAGAAAAAATGGTTACTTGAGTGAGTTTATTGCTTGTACAATGGATCAGCTCACCAGTAACCAAAACCATACTGAAAGTCATCCTTCTTTGAGTACACAAATAGCAAGAGAATGATGTTAGAACTAAGTATATACACTACCTAAGGGTAAGAGACTACACAATTATACTCCATTAAATACACGGGATTTTTGAGTGTTATAAATATGGTTTTCTGTAACAAGTGATGCATCAATAGTAGTTGTATTTATAGAGAATATTCTTTTCTGTATATATGCTTGTGGTTCTCATCTTCTTTGGCCAAATGCAACGAAATGCTTCTGACATCATTTATCAGTAACATTGAATGTTGTCACGTGTATGATGATTTTAGTATTTGTAACACTAGCGGATAAAAACATACGAAAAAAGAACTTTTTTGGTCAGGATAAGCACCATCACTAATAGACGGTAAGCACAACTAGTAAATTTTATTTTTTAAAATTCACTTTATATTAGTAGGTGATATTTAACACTATTGGTATTTTATAATTTGGTTTTTTTTTTTTAAAAGGTTATTCAACCTTAAAAGGATCTTAGCCTGACCAGACACACAATTGATCAAGACAACATAGGCCGAGAAATGTAGCATTTAGCATATTTTGTTTATGTTAATAAAGTAAATAACATTTTTTTTATGTTAGATAGATAATAGCATATGTTAAATTTAAATTTTAAAATTGATACTTCTTTTCTGATTTTACTCTTATTTTTATCTTTATTTTTTCTTTTCTCTTCTTCTTCTGCCCTTCTCTCTCTCTTCTAGCCGATGCTCGTCCCCCGAAAATGCAGCAAATGCTCGTCCACTAACACCTCTCTCGAGATCTCTATCTTCCCTGTTCTCTCTTTCTACTCTCTCTCTCTCTCTTCATTAATCTATTGTTGTCTTTCTCCGTTGCGATTTTACATTTGTCTTGGTCAAGCTTCTCATTGCAAATGTCAAAGATCGAGAAGCTACTAGAGATCTCGAGCAAGATGTCGCGTAAACAATGACGATCTCCATCATGTCGTTCCTCCTCAGAGATCGTGTGATGACCCTCTTAAATGGCCATCATTTTAGCTAACACTAATATATATTTGTTGGAATATCTTAAAATTTTTGGAACATTTAAAAAAAAAACTATTATAGTAAACATAAATTTTGAATTTCTTTCTTAATTATGACAATATTTATACCTCAACATATTCATCTTTCAAAACATAAATATATATGTATATACTTGATCTTTAAGTATTGCTTACGTACATATACTTAACAGTCATAACATGGTCATTTAACATATAGTTTTAGAGTCATAATTAGTAAAATTATTTATCACATTAAATTGTTTGCAGAAATAATTGCGAGTGATATTCATTTCCCAATCTCTACATCGTTAATCTGTTGCCTCGCAATTAGTCCATCAGGCATTAGGGTTGCTTACCTATAGTATAAATATTCTATAATGAGCTATTGCTCAGCAAGTATGAACTATTTATCGTAAAATAACTGTAAGTTCAAATTAATAAATATGCATGAACCAATTATGCTTAATTATGATCATGTCTTATTAAAGTCTTATTATCTGATCTCATCTTGCTTATTGATGGGCTCGAGTGCTCGTACTATTTGTGCATAATCAACAGGACGTGAGGGTTTGCAAGTAGGGCTGTAAGAGTTCGGTCCGAAACCCGACTAACCCGCCGACCCGACTCGACCCAAAATCATGGTTTTTTATTTTTATTTTTATTTTTTTCGGATTAAAATAGCCCCAACCCGTACTATGCAGGTTGGTGGGCAGGGCGGGCATCATGTGACTCGATACACCGCGACCCGTCTGTGTGAAGATGGAGGGTGTTAAAAAAAACCCTAAATCCCTAATCACTTTCACTTCTCAGTTCTCTTGCACTTCTCACTCCCTCGCCTCCCCTCGCCGCCGCCTCAATTCTCAGTTTTTCTTCTCACTTCCCTCGCCTCCCTGGCTCCCTCGCCTCCCCTCGCCGCCGCCTTATTTCTCACTTCTCAGTTCTCAGTTTTTTTTTCTCAATTCTCAGTCTCTCTGTCTTCGACTCTCCGTTCCTCTTCTTCTTCTCACAGTTGATGTCTGCCGCTTCCGCTTCTTCTTCTTCTCTGTTATTGTATGGTAATTCAAGACGAAGCAAAGAAGAAGAAAAAGCCTTCTCGAAAGGCCAAGTCTCTGCGGAGACACCCATGGCGAGTTTTTCCAGTGGTGCTTCTCATGCTACACCTTTCTGGTTCACCCCCAGAAGGTACTTACTTTGCTTTTAATGTGTCATTATTTGATTCTTTTTCTATCTTTGTTCGTGAGTTTTTGTTTGTTACCCTTTTTGATTGCTGGGAAATTATGAGAAAAAAATAAGTTTATATATATATATATTGGTTTATTGGGATCTTTTGTATGTTCTCTCATCTGGGTATGGAGAAAATTTGAGATTTATGGGGAAAGAAATAACTTTGATTTTCTTTGTTTCCTCAGCCTACCCGAGGTAACCCATTAGTTTGTGGGCCAATGGGGATGTTGCGGCCCAAATTTTCCTCACCTAGACCTGTGCGGCTCGGCCTAAATTTCAAGCTCAACCCAAGCCTACCCGGCCGAGTTACACCTCTATTTGTAAGGTCCCAACGACACCATGATTTAATTTACTATATTCTTTTTTTTCTACCTCCCTCGCCAAGTCTTAGTTACCTCTCTCTTTGAGGTTTGTACGACACTCAACTGATATTATTCTTATAAGTTCCACTTAACTTATTAAGGTGTATGCAGCATGGCATGACATTACATACTATAATGTAAAGCATAAACATACGTATATATCATGTGTAATATTTTATTTAAAATCTATTCATACTGTAGGCGAGATTCTGACTTACCTGTTTTACAGAGCTGAAATTCACTATTCGCCAAATAGTCTATTATCTTACTTGCTTATTTCTGAAAATGAACACCCATTAAGAGTGTAAGATTAACAATCATTTGTTATTCTAATTTAGCAAACTTATAAAGAAATCTAATCATTTCCTTAAGACATGTTTACATTTTCTTTATTAAAGGATCGTAAAATTTTACTATAAGGATCAATTTATTAAATCCTCAAAATCTTATTTTCCTTAATTGTCTTTAACATACATCTGATTAGATTGAAAATCAATTATCTAATTTAGCAACTAATTCTCCAATATTTATCTTATTGGGCTTGTTCTGGTATTAAGACCCAATTCGGCCTAGAAACTTAATAACGACGTTCTAACTCTTAGACTGTTGAAATTTAGACTTGAGCGGAAGTTCTTCAACAAATACAAGCGATGGACCCGCTTCTAACTGCTAAATTCTACGAACCTAACATATTGGACTCGTAAGTTCCCATTTGAATATTTTTGTTCGAAAACTATTAAGGTTTTAAAAGAAACCATTGTTCAATTTTCATAAACTAATTGCTTATTTATTTAGTTACAAGTACTAAATTCTCATTATCAGGTCTAAATAAATTTATGTGAAATGCCGACTTTTGAAACTATTTCACAAGTCATTTTATAGTTAGTTTATAAACCACTGTCAAATTATGTCTTATAAACGGTTCTCAAAAACTTTTTTCATGAATATTTTCTGTTAAAACGAGGTCTAAAACCATAATATTTGACTAAAATCACATCTCGGGTTCTTTGATGAACTTTTTCATTAAAAACCAAAACTGTTTTAGTTTTGTCTTGTTAAAACTATACAGTTTCAGAAATCTGCGTTTTACTACATCTTAGAGTCAGATTTTGAAAATATATTCTTCACGAGAATTCTTCATCTCGTCGAGATCTAAAATTTTCGTGTTTGGAGAAAACTGAGCTTCAGCCTCTAAAGGGCTCGTTTGGCTGCAAACAGTGGCTGCCAGTTTTGAAACAGTTTTTTAGACAGCTTTGCAGTGTTCTAAAAAACAGCGTAAAACTTGTATTTAGAATTAAAACTGAGTTTATTCACAGGCACAGAAAAACGTTCAAAATATCGAGAACTATAAGTTCAAAGGTAGAACAACTGAAAAATCTCGTTCTATAATCCTCATTTTCGCGTTCAAAGTAGCCGAAAAATTTTACCTCTAACCAAAATAAACCAAACTTAAATCAAGCATAAACATACCACATATCACTAATCAAACTAACCTCAAAACACACCAAAACTACCATAAAACTCACACGCCTTTATTACAAACATATTTCCTCAAGAACCACAAATTACATCCATGATTTACAACTTAAGCTTTGGTAGAGAAATAGAGGAGAAAGGTTTAGAGTTTATACCCTTGAAGAAAATCCTTGGTTAGACTCCTCCTAGAACACTTTGATCACCTTCTTCTTCCTCTAAGGTTTGTTAATAACTTGAAATTAGAAGAGTAAAAGAAGAATTTGAGAATGACATTCTAAATCTTAAACTTTGCTAGAAAATAAGAGAGAGGGGGTTTATAGTTTATACTCTTAAAGAGAGATCCTTGGCTAGACTCCTCTGAAGACATTTGGGGATTGTTCTTTTATATTTTTGAGTTAGAGTGACTTGAGTGATGATCTTGAGTTGAGTTTGAGTTATAACTTGAGTTTGTGTTTGGATGTGCATATTTGAGTTATGATTTGAATTGAGAATCTTTTTGAGTTTGTGTTTGGGTGTGTCAAAACTTAAATTTGTATTTAAACAGTATTTTAATAAAAACTCAATGGTGATGAAAAATTTTAATAGGGTATATGGGTGGAGTTTTATTTGTCTTTTCGTTGTGAATGCATATAAAAAAATCATCTCAATCAGAATTAAAACGAAAAAGTTATGACATTTTTAAGAATATAAAAAATATTGTTCATTAACTTGAGTTCGAGTTTATGAACTCGAGTTGAAAGGAAAACTTAAACTCGAGTTTAGCCCCAAACTCGAGTTTAAACTCAAGTTTTACAAAAGAACATGAACTTAAATAAAGTTGTAACTCGAGTTCAAACTTTTTCTGAGTTTCGTTGCAAAAGAACAACCCCATGATCTTCTTCTTCTTCAAATGTTTGCTAATGGCTTAAGATTAGGAGAGTGGAAGAAAAATTTGAGAAGAAATGGAGGGAAAGA
>NW_010364060.1:57999-62012 GCF_000414095.1 Morus notabilis
TAGGGAAAGGAGAGGAAATGTGCAAAATAGGCCAAATTAATGCTTGCACCAATGAACTAATATTTATAGACTTTTACTTAATCTCATCTTAGCTCTTTATTAAGCCTATCAAGTTAGCTTAATTAGCAAAATTTTTTAATTAATTTCCCCATACATGGCCGTCCATAAGTGGAGAAAAAAATCTCATAAGGACTCCATCAAATTACTATCAACTCATGTCTAATCTCCATAAATTCACATCTCATCACATCTTGTCTTGTACTTTGATCTTATTCCTTAAGATTCCATTTCAAACAGTCAAAGTTTAGACTGACTGTAGGGGATTAACTTAGCTGACAGGAAGTTTTGGTTTTTGACAGTTCATTTTCTACTATTTATTTATAGTCCGATACTAATTCTCTGAATAATTCAATATCGAATTAAACTCTTAATCGCGTAATATTTCGGATTGGCTTAGTCTTGAAATCATTTTTAGACTATATAAATTCTAAACTTAACTTTTTCTGCATTATATCTTAGGAATGACAACGTTACCGACGGCATCACTCCCGAGCTCATGTAGTATCTCGCTCTACTAAAACATTACCCTCATGACTTCAACTTATATGTTCAATAATTAAGGATTTCTCTTTGAATGTCAGAGCGTCTCTCAGTACGCTGCTAACATCATACTGTACTTGGAGATTCTTGAAATTAAGATTCTCAAATTGTATATGGATAGAAAGTTCTTCTGTCTTAAATCACGGTGAGAATTTATCGACCGAATTTACTTGCTCATAAAACATGTACTTAACATAAAATTTGTCATAGAATTTAGGAATACTAATATTAATTTCATAAATTCTTCAGTCACAAAATATATTATGATATTCTCCAGGAAAATCCTTGCTTAATGCATAAATTATATTATTTAATTATGAAATTTTCTCGGTCATTATAAATTGGAAGAGATTAGAGATCCACTCTTGATTACTGCCACTATATATGAGTTTGTTGGTGTTTTGTCTCGCAAATTGAAGCAGTCTGGTTGATTGCGACGAGCGTCGTCGTTGCGAGGCTGAGTGATGGTACTAATGATATATACTAAAAGGTCCTCTGTGTAGAGATGGGGATGGGCGTATTTTAGGGTATGTTCATTTGCACAACTCGAGTCATGACTTGAGTAATGTATGTGAGAGAAAAATATTATAACAAAAAAGTTAAATTTGAATTTTTGTGAGAGAAAACTTTGTAGCAATATGACTTGAGTCATAAAAATGAATAAGGCAGTTGTTTTTTAAATATCCCTCAGTTTACACAAATCAGTAGGGACAACATAGACCTTTCCAGTTTGTGTCTAGTGGGTTAGGGCAAATCAGGAGAAGTGCTCAAAATATATTGAGAAAATTGTTGAACTTACTTTTAGAGTGCATGAGTTTAGAATTTTACTACTCACTCTTGATCAATGTCCTTTAACTAATATAACTATTTGATTAGAAATGATATTAATAAAGAGTAAGAGATAAAAATTTAGACTCATATATTTTAAAAGGTATTTAATATTAAAGGGTAGTCATTCGAGCTCTTATAGGTCCCAACCAAGCGCATTATATTGTGTATCCAACCAAATTTAGTAAATTTTTTTTTTTCAAATGTGTTTTTTAATTACAAAATTTGGAAAACATCATATGGTGCTTAGTGGATGACAGGTAAGGTAAAATAAAAAAGAATTAGGTAGCATCCGGACTAACTATTACACAATGGACCAACAATCAAAATTCTTGTTTTGTGATACTTTAAAGAAGAAAATTATAATAAAGCATCTGTTAAATAATATTCTCTATTTATTAATAGAAAGTAAGTCCCCACTCACAAATTAGACTTACCTTTTTTTAATAATTGTGAGTAATTTTGATATATACTTTTTAAAAGTGTACGAGTTAAAATTTTTATTTTTTATTCTTAATTTATAACATTTTTAGTTAAATAATTACACTAATAAAAAAATATTTATAAAAAATAGAGATAAATGTTTAGACTTATGCATTTTTATGAGTAAATTCTCTAATTTTTCGTGATGTGGTGCTTAATACACCATTAGATCCAATTTTTCGTGCTTAATACTATTCTTTATTTATTAATAGAAAGTAAGTCCCGCAGTGTGAGACTCACAAATTAAACTTATTTTTTATTAGTGATAGTGAGTAATCTTGATAAATACTTCTTAAAAATGTATGAATTAAAATTTTTATTTTTTACTCTTAATTTATAATATTTTTAATCAAATAATTACACATAAAAATTTATAAAAAGTACGAAATAAATGTATTTATGCACTGAATAAATTCTCGTGATTTAGTGCTTAATAAACCATTAGATCCATTTGAAACTTAGCACAAACAGATCGCCACGTGTCACTTGTTCCTCGTAGTTTTCACTAAGTTATTTCGGTTACTTTGACTGAATAAATTTTATGGATGGAATGAGTAAGTCGTAATTCATTGGTTCATTGTATAATTAATTATTTCTTTATTTGTTGTTTTGGTGGGATGAACTTATCATGAATATATACCTTTGTCCCAAAAGGAAAAAAATTTCATACGTTTGTGATACGGTGTCGTTTCATGAACTAAATGTACTATTCATAGTTGTCAAGTACCTGACACCCTTTTATTATTATTATATTTTTGGTGGTGAAAGAAAAGTGGAGATCTGACCTGGGAAAAGAAGAAATTGGCCGTGCCCTTTTATTATTATTGAATTCGACAAAGTACACATTTTTGTTGTTTTTTTTTTTTTTTTAATTTCTGTTTGCTTACTCATTACTAACCTCAAAAGAACTTCCAAATTACAATCCTGCCTCCTCCAGTCACAAGTTTCACATGATACATGCTTCCAGACATATCAAACTGCAACCTGATTCGAATTATGATTCGTAATTTATTACAGTATTTTTTTTTATAAAAAATATATGTAAATTAAAAATAATTATAATCACATAGTTCTAATCTATTAACTAAACGCCTCCTAACTTGCCTATGATTTTTTCACAACAACCATTCATTTAAAAAGGACATGGGTAACAAATTGGTATCAATATTACGAAAAATTGAGCATCAAATTAAAAAAAAATCATAATAAAAAAAATGCAAATATGACTTAATTCTATAAAAATCCGGTGATCAAGAATTATGTAATACCGGTAGAAATTTATTATTCATTTTTTTCATCTAACAATTCAACTAAATGATTATTTTTTAATTCTAAAGAAAATTTTATTTTGGACAAAGTATTGATAGGAATTATTATTTTTAATCGTTGTAATAATTCTTTAATGATTAAATTTGTGTATATCTATACTAAATTTTATAGCACGCGATATAAACATGCTATCAAAACGTTAAGAAAATTTAGTTAAAAAATTTAATTACTAATTAGTTATTCTAATATTAAGATAGTTAGCATAATCTAAATTTTTTTTTAAAATTCAACACACAAAAATCTATTAAAAGGGTATGTAAGTAAATTTATAATAGTTTATTCTGATTTTGGGTGTAAGTAAATGCATGAATGAGATAGGAATTGATTCCGACTTGATTCTTCAAAACCTAAGTAAACAGTTTATTCTGACTCTGATTTTTGTCCACTCTGAATTCTGTCTATTTCAATTCATGTCCACTCTGATTACAGATAAATAAAGATGCCATTAATTTAATCTTCCCCTAAATGCGCAAAAAAAAAGGGAAGTTTTGGGGAAAATGGTATGTTTGTAAGCGTTTGGTAGAAGGATTTGTTTCCTGATTCAAATCATGATTCGTGATTTATTATAATATTTTCTCTCATAAAAAATACACATAAATAAAAAATAATTCAAATTATAATAGTTTGAATCCTCCAAATTATTCTGTATTTTGGCTGGTGATTTCACATTCGCGGGGAGAACAGGAGAATCACATTCTCTGGTTCTATTTTTTGGTTGAAAAAGCAAAGCGGCTGAAATTCCAAGGTCTACAGAAACAACAACACACTACACG
>NW_010364060.1:62042-87066 GCF_000414095.1 Morus notabilis
TGCACTCCGTCGTTTTTCACGTGCTCCTCTCTCTCTCTCCTCTCTTTCTCTCTCGTCTCCTGTATATCAGGAACGAGAAAGAAACCAACTCAGAACCATTCTCTCTCTCTCTCTCTCTCTCTCTCTCTCTCTCTGTTTCTCTGAAGTTGGTTTTTGTTTTGGTTTTGAGAAAACAAAGAAATATGAGTGAAATAAGAGCGAAATTCGTGGAGGTTTACTCCTTTTTGAAATCGGAGATCCTCAACGACCCTGCTTTCGAGTATACCGATGATTCTCGCCAATGGGTTGAACGGGTATTTCCCCATCTCTTTCTCTCTATAGAATTCTTTATATAGCATTGTCGTGTGTGTTCATTTCATTGATGTACATTGTTTCGGCGTGTTGGTAATTTGAGGCTTTTTTTTTTTTTTTAATTGGACTTTTCTTTTCAACTTAGAATCTGGGTATGAAGCTGAAGACTAATTTTTAGATCTATTTGTAAGTTCCCAAGTTCTGGTTTTGACAGACAATCTTTGAGCAAGATTTTAACTTGATGTAAAAATGGAATAAAGATATATATTTTTTTGCTTCAAAAATTGGGTTTTAGCTTGAGATTTTGGAATGTGTTGGATTATGTTAAACATGCAACTCAATTTTATAGAAATTTTTGAATATGTGGGGTATCTCCAAACTTACTTAAACTTCTGGGTTTTTTTTTTTTTTTGGTCAATATAAAATATCATGTCCAAGTCCAAGATAGTTTTTGCTAACTCTCTTCCGTATTTATTTATTTGATATGCCTATAGAACAAGATCACAAACTATTATTACATCTGAATTCTTATATTTGATGCAACTAGATTTCCCCCATGTATCTCAAGATTATGTTTCTTTGAAAAGATTTGTTCTTTGTTATTCTGCATTGAATGTTATGTCATATGTTCTGATTAAGTCATTTTACTTTGTTTCTAAGTGCTCTTTTTGTTGTTGTTTATCAAGTATTACTTATTTAATATGTCTTTAAAACAAGATTATCATAAACTATAGTATCATTTTACTTTGTTTCTAAGTGCTCTTTTTGTTGTTGCTTATCAGGTATTACTTATTTAATATGTCTTTAAAACAAGATTATCATAAACTATAGTCACATCTGAACCTTTAGATTTGGATACAATTGGATATCGCCTATGTCACTCTCAAGATTGTGTTTTTTTGAACATATTTATTCAATGTTATTCTGCATTCAGTGTTATGTCCTAATTTCTGATTAATTCATTTTACTTTGTTGCAGATGCTGGATTACAATGTCCCAGGAGGTGCGATTTTTTTTTAATCCGTTTGTCTTGGAGCTTCTAGAATTTGAGAAGAGACTATTGGGTTTTATTTTGTTCCTCTTTTTTTCCCTCAAGTTAAAAGTTGTTCTTGATTGTTTTTGTTTGGCAGGAAAACTTAACCGAGGGCTATCTGTTATTGATAGCTACAAATTACTTAAAGAAGGGCAGGAACTAAGTGAAGAGGAAATTTTCCTTGCTTCTGCTCTTGGCTGGTGCATTGAATGGGTATAAATATAATTTCTTAACACACCACCTTCTCTTTTGGTAGTGTTTGATTTGTTGTGAGAAATAAGATATTGATAACTAGGAATCTTTTATTGTTATCTCTTAGGATTATTTAGGTATGTTTATCTTAATACTTTATTTTATTCCTCATTTCCTCTATAAATAGGCCTAATGGATAAGCTTTTTCAATTCGGACCTTTATTAAAAATATTGCGTATTCAGATTTTTTTCTCTATTGTTTTTCTTCTTCTTCTATCTCTATTTCTCTGTCTCTTTGTCTACATACGCCCGTCATCATTTGTTTATCAGTTAGGATACTTGTTATGCTAGTTGCTTCCAATTAGGTTAAGTGGGGAGTTTTAGCCTTTTGAAACATCATATTTTTTGCAGCTTCAAGCATATTTTCTAGTTCTTGATGATATCATGGATAACTCTGTCACACGTCGTGGCCAACCTTGCTGGTTCCGAGTGCCAAAGGTACGAGTTATAACACTTTTTCATTTTTGGAGTGTTAAGAGTAAAAGCGTATTGGTGACTCTTGTTTTTTGTCTGGAATAATCTAACGTCTATTAAACTCTAATCTTAGGTTGGCTTGATTGCGGTAAATGACGGCATTATACTTCGTAACCACATATCAAGAATTCTCAAAAACCATTTCAAAGGCAAGACTTACTATGTGGATCTTCTGGATTTGTTTAATGAGGTATGCTATTCTTTCATTGATGGTAGATCAGGAGAAGCGGGTTTCTTCTTTTCTCTCTTGATTATTTACTGCAGTTATTAATTTACAGGTGGAATTCCAAACAGCCTCAGGACAAATGATAGATCTAATCACCACACTTGAAGGAGAGAAAGATCTCTTAAAGTACTCGTTGCCACTGTAAGTGAATACTTGAGATGTGACATCTCTGCAAGATTTTGAATTAAATTGGTTTCCTCTCTCCATGTTTAACATGATAAAAAGCTTTGTGTTGTGATGCAGTCACCATCGCATTGTTCAATACAAAACCGCTTATTACTCATTCTACCTTCCGGTGAGCAAAAATCCTTACTTTTTGCATACATTTCTATATTTCTCCTCTATATGTTTGTGATATTTCTGCCTGTACCTTTGTGCTTGTTCATCATGCTGGGATTTAGTGTGTTTCGATCTATAATGCTTTGTAATGACTCTTTGCAACCAGGTTGCTTGTGCATTGCTGATGGCGGGCGAAAATCTCGACAAACATCTTGATGTGAAGAACATTCTCATTGAGATGGGAACCTACTTTCAAGTTCAGGTAATTAACACGTCCTCGTGTGGTTCCTTCTGTACCATAGGAAGATAAAAGGACAATATTAGTTCAAAGTTTTGCTTTTCCTTCATCATCAAATCCTGTCTTTTTTCTTATGTGTCATTAGCAACTGAACTGGGTATATTATTGCAGAGCTTTCTGTTGTAATTTTTAACGATAACTCAGCAACGTGTTCTGTAGGATGACTATCTGGATTGCTTTGGTCATCCTGATGTGATTGGTAAGGTACGTCATGAGGCTAATGCGTACTCTCTAGGAAATTCGTAAGGCAATAACTTGTTTTAATAGAGTATATTTCAGATCTCATTGGTATGGCCTTTTGGACTATCAGGTTGGTACAGATATTGAAGACTTCAAGTGCTCTTGGTTGGTCGTGAAAGCGCTTGAACGTTCTACCGAGGAACAGAAGAAGTTATTAAATGTGAGAACCCTAAAAATTCATTCTCTCAGCTTCTTACATCTCAGAAGAATGTTCTTCACTTTGCTTATGACACGTTTCGTTGTGCCAGGAGAATTATGGGAAACCAGATGAAGCTTCCGTTAAGAAAGTGAAAGAACTATACAAAGTCCTTGACCTTGAGGTTTTTTCCCTGTTCTGGTTTCCTAGATTGTCAAGTAACTTTTCTTTTTTTTTTTTTTTCCGGAGAATTTTGTAGTAGGATACAAACATAAAAAGGGTACCCTACTGATATTATGCAACTCTAGACCGTTAGATCATATCAGGATCATATCAAAACTAAAAAGTCTGACACGGCGGTCTATAATTGTGCAGAACCAAAAGGGTATCTGAATTCTCCAACTTTTTAATGAGTTTTTGACTTTTAATTGAAATTCGATTTTGGGATTTGTAGGGCGTGTTTGCGGAGTATGAGAACAACAGCTACCAGAAGCTCATAAAATCAATTGAAGCTCATCCAAGTAAAGCAGTGCAGGCGGTGCTGAAATCTTTCTTGGCCAAGATATACAAGAGGCAGAAATAAGTAGTGGTGGACCTGAAGATTATTAGCATTTTTTTTCTTTCCTAATAAAGGTCAAAGAAATAATGAAGTGTTTATTATTTTTATTGTTGTCCTGCTGATTTTTGATTTGGAAAGTGTATCTCTCTCACATGGTGAATGTTTTGAGTTCTGATAATATTTTATTCCTTTTCTGCCTCTATTCCTTTTCTGAGGCAGAAAAAAGACATTAGTACTTTTCAGTTTATCTTCTTGTTTGTTAATCTTGTTTGTGTTTGTTTTCCAAAGAAGAAAAATTCAAGGACTCCGTCCCAAGTGAGAACTGAGAACTGCCACCATGTATATCTCCCTGCATTGATTATGTTTTATTACTTCTGCTGTACTCTTCTTTTTTTCTTTTTTTACTGGTAATATTATATCTATATATACATGAAATATACTTAGGGGCACCACCACTAAAAAAAAGATGGCCCCACCTGTAGGTCTTCTGTTACAGGACTCACATTCTATTAGTAAATGGTGTTGCGCTGCGCGCTATCGGTGTCCAATAACATTGTTCTAGAGACATCAAATGAAAACTCTCATCATTGGTCCTGGAAATATACTATTGTGTCATCCCATCTAGATTTAAGTGATATCATCCTAATTAGTAATTACTAGAAGTTCTAATCCACCAAGCCAAATCTGTATTTTGCATGATTACCCCCTAAGTGTGTTGCGTTTGGAAAATCAGTGTTTGAACTAAAATTTTTTGCAATCAATCCCTTGAATTTACAAACCTGTTGCATTACCAGTCCTTTTGTTCACATCTTTTACATCTTGGAAAGATTTTATCACGTGATTCACATGCAACTTTTCTTCGGGGCATTTGATAGTCATTTGCTTACCAAAAGGACCATAATGCAATGGATTTGAAAATTCAAGGGGTTGGTTGTATAAGTCTATTAATTAAAGGACTGATTTTGACAATCGCAATAAGTTCAGGGTTAACCATGTGACCCAAAATCTTACAACTCATGGATTACTCTCTCAATGGAATAATTTGAGAGCATATTACCAAATGATAGATATCATTGGTTTGGTTTTAATTAAACATTTTCACGCAATCACACTATAATATGGGAGTAATTAAGCTAAAAGCTTATGAAATCATTATCATTGATGACGTTTAGGCAAACTTAAATATGTGATTGAACTAAAATTTAATAATAATTATTATTGATTTCAGTTTAATTATACATTTTCACTTGGCCACCTTGTCCTCCTACCAAACATTATTTGATGCATCGGTAAATATTACACACCATTTTCACCAATGAAATATTGACATAAAAATCTTGTCAACAAAAGATATTTTCCTTTTTTATTTTTTATTTTTTTTGTAGTGAAGGGTATAAACTATAAAATCTTATAAGCAACTTGTCTGCTAAGCTCCACCTGATTGATGCTATTGTTGGATGTATTATTGTTATCATATAATATCATTATTATTAGAAGATTGGAAAGAGAAATATGAGAAATGGGTAGTATAGCAAAGAAGGTTCCCTAATGAATAAAAAAAATAAAAAAAAATAAAAGGGGAGGTATGGTAATAAGTAACAAACTGGCTTTTCAAGTCAAAGTAGGAGAATTAAAGGCCACAAATGGCTGATTAGGAGTTAACCACAAGTTTGAAACAGTAAAACCAAAATCGGTTAAAACTTGCATTCCAAAAAATCAGCTATTAATTATCTATCTATTCCTTATTGTTAGGCTCACTAATAACAATAATAATCCAATTATACAAGGATCTTCAATTTCTCACCCTTTCTCTGTTTCTGAAAGAGCATTATTCTTTGGTGCCTATTTTCCTCAGAAACTCTCTGCAAAAGTTACATTCTCTTTAAGCATTCAAGGTACGTATAAGATGTCAATTTTTCTTAACATCTTATTATTTGATTTGATTTTATGGGCAGTAAATTTCCTTTTTGAGCCACTATTTCTTTATTATGAACTTTTGTAGATTTTGTTTTTTGTTTTTTCATTTTTTTTGGCTCTCATATAAAATTATTTCCCTTTCATATCTATTTCATTGATATGCATAACATATTGTGAAGCTAAACAAAATTCTCAATCATTGATTTAATAATGATAGCTATTTTTTATTTATGCTAATGATTAGATAGCAATTAAATCTTCAATTATGTCATGAATATCTGCCTGACATAATTGTCTTACATGTGATGTAAATATATGACATTCTATATTACAATTTTCTATATAAAAAGGAATGTTTTATTACATTTTCAATGATATTTTCTTCTCATTTACACATTGTTTATTTTATTTTATTTTATTTTTTTGGTGCAATTCATTTAAATACTCTTAAGCTTGAACAAACAAAAACATGGATGAAAAAGTGGAGCAAAGATCACCCCAAAAGATTAAGGAAAACAACATGAACTTCAAGCTAAAAATACCGGATATCAACTTGAATGAGTTGAAGAAACAAACGCATTTGCTTGCGTCCCCAAGAGCACAACGTGCAGTGACAAAGTCCTCTAGCACAAGGTGGAATTGCCTCTGCTCCCCCACCACGCACGCCGGTTCATTCCGCTGCCGGCACCACAGAAGCTCCTGCATGCTCCGGGGTGGCTCCGTCGGCTCCAATCTCTCGGAATTGGCCCGTAAACCCGGCGCCATTAGCGACTCCCTCGAAGCTCAGTAGCTTTCATGGCAAGGATGCTTAATTGTGGAGATGACGCATTGGTTTTCGTTATTATAAACAAGTGAATTTCGTATGCATATAAGTATTTAGTAGGATGATGAAAAAATGGCCTATGCATCTTAAGCTATTTATTAAATTTTTTTTGTATCAGATGACTTGATAATTTATTTATTATGTTTTGATTCAAGAAAAAATTAGTAGATATTTGAGATCCTACCATTATCGATGTATATAATGGTATGGTGTTATTTTCCTAGACTTAATGTTTTGTTTATGGCAATTAACGAGAACATTATCTTGTTCTCCCCTTTCAATAAAAACAAAAACAAAAACAAAAAAAAATCTTGTTCTCACTGGTAACTAATTTGTTGCTTATCTTGTCCTTAATGCTATGGCCTTTTGGAAGTGCTAATTTGCCTTTATCACACGCTTTAGAAAATACTACAATATAAAAAGTTAAATTCAAATTTTTATACGAAAAAATAGTGTAACCAAAATTTGAATTTTAATTTGAGCTAACGAAATGAACGAAGCTTATTTATTAATCTCTGAGAATATTTATCATTATAAATTAACTATTCATTTGACTACTTATGTTTAAAAGAGAATAAGGGAAATTAACTTAATTTAAGGGGAATAAAATTTATGGAGAATGAAGTAAAAATAAAAAATTTATGTGGTAAAAAAAACTTTTTACTGTTGTTTATTCTAAATATTTTAAAATATGTTGTTTCTTAATTTAGTTTCATAAAAATAATATTTACTATAATTTATTGGAAAGAATTTGGAAGACGGTAGAAATTTGAGAACAAGTTAGTAAATAACAATTTTTACGTACATCGAAGTTTATTATGGCGTTAATTTCCAAATTTAATGGCAGAGACTTGGAGAAAAGTCTGAAGAAAAGAAAAAGAATCGAGAAAGGGAAAATGACATAGAAAGGAAAACAAAACTAATGAATGAAAAAAATTAAAGGATAATAGGATTTTAGTCGCTTATGTTACAGCGAAACATGCTTTTGATATCTTATATTTTTAATAATGTTAAAATGGAAAACCTTTTTTAGTACTCTGGGTTCTTTTGTGAGACATAGAATGACATATTTGTCCTTATTAATATTTTCTTATTTGATTAATTTAGACTGGAAGGGCATCCATCAGTGCATCTTTCGCTTCCAAAGTCTTCTTTGCACATTTTGCACTTCTCTTCTGAATTTTCATTTAATACAACAACTACATTCTTATGTTTTTGTTTCCATTTAATAGATAATAAATTATTTACCTTTTCCCTTTAATAGACAATAAATTATTTACGTGATGAATAAATTCTTTTTACTAGTAAATATACAATTTATTTCAATTAGTTTAAAATATAATTCAAATTTACCCTATTTTCAACAATTACTATCAAATTTACATGAGAAAATTATTGACTTACGCTTAAGAGTGTATGGATTTAGATTTTTAGGCATTACTCTTGATTAATTCACTTTTGACTAATATAGTTATTTTATTAAATCGTATTAATTATATTACTCTTAACTCATGCATTAAAAGAGATATTTGTCTATGGAAAAAGGAGACAAAGACTGCCTTAGATTGTGGTGACCATGATTTTTACTTTTACTCTTGATTTATTACTCTTGATTAATTCACTTTTGACTAATATAGTTATTTTATTAAATCGTATTAATTGTATTACTCTTAACTCATGCATTAAAAGAGATATTTGTCTATGGAAAAAGGAGACAAGACTGCCTTAGATTGTGGTGACCATGATTTTTACTTTTACTCTTGATTGATACTCTTTTAATCAAATAATTATACTAATAAAAAAATATTAATTAAAAATAAAGAATAAAAATTCATACTCATACACTCAAGTAAATTTTATAATTTTCTCAAATCTCCAAATCGCCTCTCAAATCTCCCTCTAGACCATGCACTTAAGTTCAATAATTTTCTCTTGATTATGTATGGGTCAAAAAGCCCATATTGAAACCCGCCAAAGTCCTAACAATCATGAGCTGGGCTTCAACAGTCAACTACAGCCAGTCGAAGAGCCCATGAAGAAGAAGAGCTAAAAACGACAAAGTTTGGTATCGTTTTGGGTTGATCACCGCATTTCTTCCCTTACCTTGGACATCTTCGGCAATCTTTTCTCATAAAAAAAAAAAAAAAACACAATAAAAAAGGAAAAGAAAAATTATAAAAGGCCATGTTTGAAGTTGGTATTATTTTTATTTTTCATGTTTTTCAAAAAAGAAAAAATAAAAGGGGAAAGAACGGCGTTTGTTACAATTAAAGACAAAAAATGAAAATGAAAACGATTTTTTAGTTTAGTGTAAAATTAGAGAGAAATGAAAAATGACTTTTAGTCGTTTTTCATTTTTTATTTTCGTTTTTTTCTCTCTCAAGTACAGAGAGACATTAATAGATTATTCTATACTGAAAATACTATCTTGATAAAACTACCAAATACATTTTCAAAAATAATTTATGTCTGAGATTAAAAATATTTTTATTTCTATTTTTATATAAAAAAACAAAATTATTTTAGAAACACACTCAAAAAGAAGCATTTTTAATTCTCAGCTTGTCCCAATCTTCCTCGGAAAACCGCACGGGTAAGAACTAGTTCTTTCCCTTTTCAGCTTAACTTTCGTATTTTATTTCTTTTTTTTTTTTTCGTTTTCTTTTCCTGTTTACACATTACCTTGTTTGGTCGCCGAGATTTTTGAAGTCTCGTCACCATACTTGAAGCATGAGAACTAGTCCCACACGCTACACAAGATACAAAAGTTGATACAAAATCGAAATGGATAAAGCCGCACACTTTTATATTATCCTAATCACTAATTTAGCGGGGGTAAAAGTCGGTAATGGATGCTTCATTGACAGATAATGGAAGTTGGTTGCTCGTAGATTGATGATCAAAGTTCAGTCCAGCTGCCGGCATCATGTGTTCTGGTTCTGAAGTTCTAACGTAAAACGCGGGCTGTTGAGGTTGTCCGGGTGTGACAGAGTAACTATTAAACATGAGAACAACTGTTGTCATTGTCGGCCTATCTTCCGGATCTTCCTGAACACATAACAAGCCAATTTGGACGCATCTAAGAACTTCGTCTTCCGAGTAAGCACTCTCTAGTTTTGGATCCACGAAGTCCAGGGGAGTTCCTGCCTTCCAAAGTTTCCAAGCCTGCAGTTGAAAATAGCTCGAGGGGATGAGATTATATCATGGGGTAATTGACTGCTTCAAGATAAAATAGACTACAACTTTTCATACTCACATAGCTCAACAAGTCCTGGCCTCTGTCTGATTCATAGAAACTGCTGTTCTTTTTGCCGCTTATAATTTCAAGGACCAGAACTCCGAAACTATAAACGTCTGACTTGACGGAGAATTGCCCGTGCATTGCATACTCTGGAGACATGTACCCACTAGAAAAAGGCACCCGACATTGAGTCAATCAGCAAATTAAGAAGGTGGTGTGCAGATATAGACAATAGTCATATAATCATGTTGTCTGGTATGAAAGAAAAGTAGGCGTTAAATTTGGGATCACGCCGATGAGGGAAGACACATGGCCTAAGTTTGGCTAATAAGCCGGAAGTGCTATCTAGCTATAATCCGTTTAAATATGCTGAATATATAGTGGGAAAATGATCGAACTTACTATGTCCCAACAATTTTACTGGTGTTCCCTCGAGTTTGATCTACATCAAAAATCCTTGCCATGCCAAAGTCTGAAATTTTTGGGCTCATATTATCATCTAACAAAATATTGCTAGCTTTGAGGTCCCGATGGATAATTCGAAGCCTAGAATCCTCGTGGAGATACATAATCCCTCGAGCAATCCCACCGATTATCTTATATCGTATTGCCCAATCCAATTGCCTTTGTACGTTAGGATCTGCACACGAGCTAGCTAGGATTCAGACACCTTTCTTAGTAATAAAATTAGATTCAGGAAAACAATTACGAATTAAAGGTACGAGGCTACAAATTAAGCATGTTCTAAGACGCACGGACCATATAGAAAATTGTCAAGGCTTCTGTTGGGCACAAATTCATAGACAAGCAGCTTTTCTTCTCCTTCAAAGCAAAATCCGAACAACCTCACGAGGTTTCTGTGTTGAAGCTTGGCTAGCAGTAGGACCTCATTCTTAAATTCTTCAACACCTTGTCCGGAACTCTTTGATAGTCTTTTGACAGCTATTTCTTGTCCATTAGCAAGTGTGCCCTGAGAACATTATAGTTGTAACAAATTGTTGGCTAGATTAATTGTATAATTTGAGAAATAGCTAACTAGTAATACAAATTGAAGCCATCACAAAATGCCATACCTTGTACACCTCACCAAATCCTCCCTCACCTAACTTGCAATCAAGAGAGAACTTGTTTGTGGCAGCTTCAATTTCCGCGAAGTCAAAATGCAAGGACTCTATAGTTGTAATTTCATCGTCCCCAACTACACAAACAGGCATTTTGAGGGTAAGCATTTCCATCACAAACAGGCAGATCATAAATAGTAGATTTTAAATCTTATTATTATCTTTACCATTTTCTGGCTCTATAGAATTGTGCTGTTTTGCTCTCCTACGGAGGATACAAATCGCAAGGATGAGAAGAACTGTGCAAACAGCAATTGGGACTACAATGGCCAGAATAATTACATATGAGATGTCACTTTCTCCTGCAAAAAAGGGAATATTAATAATCCGTATGACCTTGTAAGCGACAAGAAACTTATCCAAAACAACAATTAAAATAAGAGACTTTCTTTAGTAGTCTCTCTAAAAATAGACTACCGGTTTAGTCTCGTATTTTTCAATTGTTAAATCTATTTATTCTCCATATTTTTTTAATCTGATATTATTTTAACCAGATTTAATAGTTAAAAATAAAAACTACTAATAGGACAGACTAGCTACCGGATAAACTCTCCCAAAAGTTACACCGTTTATACTAAAAGCATTATTTATTTTTTCTTTTTCACAAACTAATCGTCTCTACACTTTTATAACGTTTGATTTAAATGAGTAGTATGCATCATATAATATATATGACGTACGTATGGTCTAACCACAATTATTATAACCAAAGGAAAGGGAGGAAAAGGCCAAAATAGACTTTAATACATCCTAACAAAGTGGCAGCTACTAATGACTTCATTCCGCGTTTCTTATTTAATTTATTAAATTATAAAATTATAAAAGTTAAAAAAAAAAGGTAAACTACCCTGAAAGGTAACTTACACAAAATAAAAATAACGAAAAAAGAAAGAAACACTAGTAGTCCATATATTAAGCAAAATATTTTCACATCTTAAAACTCTTTTAGGTCGAGAAAAAAATTTATTTGACTTTTAATTATTTCCACTAAAAAAGTTAATTGTTTTATTATTTGACGCCTCTTCGCTTTAAAGAATTTTCCAACTAGAAGAAATCAAACGAAATGAAAATTATGTCAAAAACATTAGGAACTCTTAAAAAGGCTTTGCAGTTACCTTCTGTGTTTTGTTTGGCAATAGTATTGGAAGGAGGAGGAGGAGTCAGCCCCGTTGACGGAGGTGGTGATATTGCGGTTAGGTTAAAGAAGGGGTAAACTTCATACCTAAATTTTGTAATCAAATTAAAACAAGGCAAAACAAAAGTGATCAAATCAATTTTTCATCACAATCCTTATGATAATATTATAAACAAGTTCATTTTTCACTTATAATCTCATTTTAAATTGAAATTATATTCCAACTTTCATAAGAAATTATGACTGTAGCTACGGTTGAAAACGGAAATATTTGATTATGTTCCTAATCAGTACTAATCTTAAATATTTTTAATAGTGCCCCACCAGGAAACTTTTTTGCCTTGGCCATCATACCTGATATTACAACAAGGCGATATAACTCTGCCCCCAAACTTTCCATAGCAGCAAGAAGGAAGCTTCGATACGGAGTCTTGGAGACATCGATTACAGTCCTCGCTGGACAGGTCCGGCGAGCACTGCACGAGACCGTACAACTTCTGGAAGCGACTGAAGTTGGCTGTTCTCATCGCGAACTTCTCCCCACCGGGCCTACCTTTTGCAGCCTCCGCCGTCGCCTCATTCAAGGTGTCCTCCACCAGCTGGTTAAAGCGTTCCTTTTCCGTGATATCTGCTGTGTTCCATAAATAAATAGTTGGAGTTTCATCAAGGGCGCCAAAGAAAGAGAGGTTGGAGTAGCGCAGCTGGCACTGCTCGTACCAGATTATGGCATCTTTTTCCACGGGGCATCGGTTGCGGACATCTTCGACGGCCGACTGCACGCACTCTCGGCAGTCTTTGGTGCCAACGTCTCCGCGGCAGAAGAAAAGCCCGTAGGAGACGGTAGAGGGGTCTCTACCGCCGGCGGTGGCGTTGTGATGTTCGCGAGACGTGGCATTGGAGGAGAGGGAAGAGAGAAGACTGTTGAGGTTGGATTGGTAAGTGCTGTTTGGAGCGAAAGTTGTTGTGTTTGGGCATGAGTGGTAGGTGTAGGTCGGGACAGGTTCACTTTTAAGCGCGAGGGAGAGGAGCAGAGAGAGGAATAACAAGGAAAGCATCTTTTATCATCAGCCGTACGTCTTCGTCTTTGGCCCTCTACTGTACGTGGAGAACTACTTAAGCCTCAGCTCTTTCTAGGCTTTTAAATGGAAGGTTAAACAAAGATAAACAAACCAAAAGAAAAATAAATTATGAGCTTTGATTGATTTTAGATGCCCCAAGTATTGTTTTATTCGGCTTTATTGTTCATGATGGTTTCCCAGAAAATATAGCCGACGACTTGTAAAGCCTTTGGGATGTAAGGTTATATTTGTAATAAAATATGATAATTTAAATATTGGGGTGTCTTAATTAAAAAAAGGGTGTCAATAAAATTTCTTTTTAATTAATTGCATGACATGGTTTAATTAAGCTTTTGCTTTTTCAGTGGGTTCCATGTTGTGGGTCGACCTGATACACTTAAGACCACGTAGGTGTCTCTAATGGACTTAAATCACGATACGTTATGTAAAATATTTAAATTACCTTTTAATTTATTTTTTTATACTTATTTATTATGAGATGATATGATATAATTAAATTAATTAGACACTAATTAAAATATTAAAAATTAGACAGTATATTTAGATCCATCTCTAATATCCTTTATAAATAAGTGAAAGAGACCCAGCCAGACTTTTTATTTTTCTTTTCCTTCTCCTTCGACTATCGTCCTCCATTCACATTGTGGAAAAAAGGCTCAAGTCGTCAGTCAATAAGGATAAGTCTGAGGAAGAAAATTAACGTGGAATGGTTCGTTGATGGCGATAGGAGTGGGACTTTTCCATAGCTACTTAGCTGGCGTCAAGTGAGATTGAAAGTATACCCAGGAAAATTGTAGAAAAGAAAAAAACCAATCTTTGTTTTTATTTTTTTTATTTTTTTATTTTTTTTTATAATATCACATAAAAGTCTTGCTTAGTATACCCCAGGAAATTTTTTGATAATATGCTTAGTTATGTTTTAACTTGAGTTCGGTGCTAAAATCTGAATTTAAGTTTTTCTTTCAACTCAAGTTCTTAAACTCAAACTCAAATTAATGAATAATATTTTTTCTATTCTTAAAAATGTTATAACGTTTTCGTTTTAATTCCGATTGAGATGATTTTTTTTTGTATGCGTTCACAACGAAAAGATGAATAAAACCCCACCTATATATCCTATTAAATTTTTCATCACCATTGAGTTTTTATTAAATTACTATCTAAATACAAATTCAAATTTTGATTCACTCAAATATAAATTTAAATAGATTCTCAATTCAAATCATAATTTAAATGTGCATATTCAAACACAAACTCAAATTATAACTTTAACTCAAATTATAACTTAAATTTAATTTAAAATCTACACTCAAATCACTGTAACTTAAAATCGTAACAAAACAAGCTCATAGTACTTGAGGTTGAAGGAAATTTTGGAAGAGCAGAATTTTGTTTTTAAACTAGTACTTGGGAAAAGTTGGGACCCGCGCGTTAATTGTTCCACTTCACGCGTGTCCTATGATTCTACTTTCCACATTTCGTTAAGGTATGCCATAATTTCCACGTCTTATTATTCAAACCATCATAAATTCATAAGACTTTTAGGCGAAGACTTTGAATCTTAAGCCTATCCGTTCCACCATTTTAATCGATTAAATTTTTTACTATAATATTTTTTTTATAAAAATTTAAATTTAATTTTTTATACTACATTTTTTTTTTATAAAATTCACTTTTTAATTTAAATTCTTAACTCAAAATCACGAAATAAGTCAGCCTTAAATTTTGTTAAGTATATTAGTATTCAAGCTGACAATTACATTTTTTTATGCATATATGACCGTATTGATATCGAAATAAATATTTATTATTTTTTATTGCATATATGACCATATAGATTTTTGGCTCTATAAAATTTATTTTTTCAACAATTTGTGAGGGATGGCCGGTTAAAAATCTTAATGGGAAAAAAGTAGAAAGAAAAATAAAGATATTTGTTTTTTTTGAGAAGATAAAGATTACATTTTTGTTGTCAGTTAATTTTGAACAATTAACATCCAAGATACTGTAAAAATTAATTGGAGGTCAGATTTTATGCAAGAGCTCCATTCATGTAAACTAATTGAAACAATGGTAAGAAAACAAACCAACTCTCAACTAGATTGAAGTGAATAATCTGAATTTTTTTTTTTGTGGCTAATAAATTAGATGCATGCTTCTGTTTTCCAACAGAAGGATTTTGCATCCTGAAATTGTCATTAAAAAAAAAAAAAGATTAGTTACAAACGACAATATCTAGTGAACTAACAACTCCAATGGCGTCCCTTCCCTCAAATGTTTCCAAGCCTACAAAAAGTTAAGCAATTACCATACCTCCCTCATTTACAAGATAATTAACGAAACAAAAAGATTAGTTACAAACTTAATTATGAGAATCATTCACAAGATAATTAACGAAACAAAAAGATTAGTTACAAACTTAATTATGTGCTACTCACATAACTCAAGAGGTGCTCGATCGGAGCCCTCTGAGTCGAAGAATCTAGTGCACTTCTTGCCGGTGACAATCTCAATAACTAAGATGCCAAAGCTATACACATCAGACTTGAGAGAGAATTGTTCATAATATGCATATTCCGGAGACATGTAATCACTGCACCCCATGTGAAATTAATTAATCAGCTGAGAATGAAAAACAAAAAAAGTACAAAGTAGTCAATGTATAAAGTTTCTTTGCTTACTATGTTCCAACAATCCTACTGGTGTTGCCTTGACTTTGATCAACTCCACAGATCTTTGCCATGCCAAATTCTGAAATTTTTGGGCTCATTTGGCTATCTAAAAGTATGTTGCTAGCTTTCAGATCACGATGATTGAGGTGAGTTGACGACGTCAGTGCTTGGAGCTGCAGTATATATTGACATCTTGACAATAATGACAGAAAAGAATAAGCTGAAAATGCGACAGATTGTTTTAGAAGAATTGACAAAATATATTTACAGAAAAGAATAAGCTGAAAATGCGACATATTGTTTTAGAAGAATTGACAAAATATACTTATAGAAAATACCAAGTCTAAATAGGGCAATATGCTAGAATGACTATCCAACAAAGTGAAATTAGTAAAATGACATTCTTCTATTTTTTATGAAGAAAGACATTTACTCATTCTTTATAAAAAGAGGTCATTTTACAAATAAAAATTTTTAAAAAGTTATTTTACTAACAAAACTTTTCAAAAGAGTTATTTTTACAAAGGCCTCCGTGTAAGTACTATTTGAGTTTGCTCCGCACCACATCTGGCATTCTATACAACAAAAAAAGCAGAGCGAAGATCAAGACCTTCTTCCGCTTAGGAGGATTTATTACGTCGAAATAGAGCTACAAGTTTAGGTCAGACTACACGGGCTGGTCTGAGACCCGTCACTGTTGGCCCAGCGCCGACCTAACCTTTTTGAGCTTAGGACTGAGCTGGATTGATCCTTTCTCTTTTAGGGCCGGATATATATTTTTTAAATTTTTTTTTAAAAATATCTCCGGCCCTAAACTTTTTAAGTTTAAGGTCAGGCTAGGCAAACAGCCCAAACTAACACCTCTATTTCGAAGAAAGCAAGTACAAAGAGAGAGATGCAATGACAGAGCTTTCCAAAGCAGTAGCACATATGATAGCACTAGATTGTCTCCGACTAGAATGCATAAAAGGTTTTCTCGTCCCCACAAAAGGCATGTCTGTAACGCGCTCAGTTGGTTCAAACTTGACATTCTTAACTGGCCCAAACTTAACACTCTGAACTTGTCCCATTTGTGCAACCAACGGCTGAAACCGGTAGCGGACGCTTCCTATATCAGCTTTACTCGTTGCTTACATCCCACTGTTCTTGCTGTGAGCAAATAAAAAACATGTACTAGTTTAGTACCACCCATGTAATTGCAATTAACAGTCCAAAAATTTCATCGAGTGCAAAAAAAAAAAAAGAAACAGAATGTAGTAAATAAGTAACAAAGGAGAAATTTATTGAGAAGCTAGTATCAACACATCTCTTTTAACTGAAATTGACGCCTAAAGGATGTTGGACTAGTGACTCTCATGACAGACACCATGATAGAATTATGCGCATTTACACAAAGATAAGATAGTTCACTCAACAATTGCCTTTCGGCTGAAGTTCTGAACTCCATATGGGGAAGAAGCATGGTTGTTTGAGCACGATAGAATCACTTTGTGCAGACTCATTGCCTATAAGCTTTCAAGCCTCATGAGAATGGAAAACTGGCATTCCAGCAACTCCCTATCCCCTAACTATAAACTTAGAATTGACTGAACCTTGTCGCTTGATTTTTACTCTGATATATACATTTTATGTACTTACTTTTTCCAGTCCAGAAAATATTAGTTTACCCATTCATCCTAAAAGTTTAAGCAGTTGGGAGATAATATATTTTAAGGAAAAAGAGACAAATACCATTTAAAATGCATGAGTTTTAGATTTTCACCATTTACTCTTGATTAGTACCCTTCAATCAAAGAACTATATTAGTCATAAAGGTATTAATCAAAAGTAAAAGTAAAAATCTTAAAACAATACATTCAAAAGGTGAGTTCACTAACTTACTCTATATTTTAACACTCTCTCTCACCTGTGGGATGAATAATGAGTAATCGTGTGGGTATAATTGAAAAACTCAACACGTGAAATTTGATAATAAACCCAAAATATATTAAAGACCCAAACTGCAATTACAAGGGTTTAAACTTAGGACGTTCATCTCTGATACCATGTTAGTTTAACAATCTATCCTAAAAGTTTACGCTGTGAGAGGTAGACGAACAATAGTTTTATATTTAGCTTTCTCTACTGTGAAACCCCCTAAAAAAACCTATCGATAAAACACCCTGTTTTAATCGTTGGATTATTTTTTAACGATCAGATTTATAAATAAAACAATTCTATATGGTGCACCATTAAAAATTTAATCCAATAATCAATTTTTTAAAAAGTCTCACCGTAAAAACTCCATTTATATTTTAACAGAAAAGTCCGCAGCAAAACCTTTAATTAACCTTAAGGGCTAAACCCTTAAGGGCTCCTGATTTCTTCTTGTCATTTGAAATCTTCACTCCGGTGCAGTTCGCAGTGAAATAATGTCCAAAAAGTCTAGAGGCATGGGTCTTTCTTTCCTTTTTTCCTTCTAAAATTTTGTTGTTGATTGAATTATACAGCCAAGGACAAGTTACCGGACCTCGATGATGGTGGGACTGGATCCCCACCTCGTGATGACGGTGGTGGCGGCGGTGGAGGCGGAGGCGGAGGTGGTGGGGGCAACTGGTCTGGTGGATTATTCCTTTTTGGGTTTTTCTCTGTTTCTTGGCTTCCTTAAGGATAAAGAGAGTGAAGAACCTTACCGAGACAAAATGAGAAATGAGGCAAAGCTTTGAGATCTACACAAGTGTAGATATTTAGCTCAAATTGATACGTTGGTTTATGGTTTAATTCTTCAAATACTAGTGAATGTTAACTGGAGTTCCATTTTGGGAACGATGTTATGAACTATGATGGTGAGAACAGCGCAAAATGCTCAAGTAGTTCTGTGGAAGCAAAGTTTAATTATAAAAATTTCCTCTGAATTATACAACATTTTGCCCTCCTCATCTTTAAAATGTAAAATCCGTTCTCCTTAAATACTAAAATGTTAATAAAAAAGTCATCTCTGCTGTATTTTTAACTGAAATTGATATTTAATTTGTTACTTTGAATGTATTTCAATAATTTTATGGTTTAAATATTAAAAAAAAAACTTCATAAATTTTTTTATTCTACCAAAAAATTTTATAAAGGAAACAAATACTGCCTTAGATTGTGGTGACCATGATTTTTACTTTTACTCTTAATTAATACTCTCATAATCAAATAACTATATTAATAAAATAATATTAATTAAGAATAAAACGTAAAAATTCAGTCTTATAACTTGAGTAAATTTTATAATTTTCTCAAATCTCCAAATCGCCTCTTAAATCTCCCTCTGGACCATGCACGTAAGTTTGTATGGGTCGAAAAGCCCATATTGAAACCCGTCAAAGTCCTAACAATCATGAGCTGGGCTTCAACAGTCAACTACGGCCAGTCAAAGAGCCCATGAAGAAGAAGAAGAAGAAGAGCTAAAAACGACAAAGTTTGGTATCGTTTTGGGTTGATCACCGCCTTTCTTCCCTTAACTTGGACAGCTTCGGCAACCTTTTTCTCATTAAAAAAAAAACACAATCAAAAAGGAAAAGAAAAATTATAAAAAGAAGCATTTTTTAATTCTCAGCCTTTCCCAATCTTCCTCAGAAAACCGCACGGGTAAGAACTAGTTCTTCCCCTTTTCAGCTTAACTTTCGTATTTTATTTCTTTTTTTTTTTCGTTTTCTTTTCCTGTTTACATATTACCTTGTTTGGCCGCCGAGAAAACGCGGGAAAGTTTTATAACGGGTTTCTGAAACCTGCGTCGTAACTTATTTTGCATTATTTTAGAGACCAAGTAACGAAAAACCATTATTGTTAGATTATGATAAGTGTGTTATACACATTCCGCCCCGTGAAGCTCCCCCGAGTTGCTCCTAATGTTAATTTCACTCAAGATAATTATTGTGAAAACGCAATTTAAAAAGATAATTAAGGTTTTTAAACAAACGCAACACTTTTTACGTACACTTAAGATAATTATTGTGAAAAGTATTACTCTTGTTACAATTTCACAAGTATTAAATAACATATACACTTACACTTAAAAAAGATATTCGCCATGGATCAAAAGCCAGGGTGATTATGTAGTACGACAATCATTTTTATAAATCGATCATTTTGGAGGATATAATTAGCTGACAAAACAGAACCTTAATTTTCGAAAAAAAGTATCCCAAATCTTTAATATTTGAACGTCCTATGGTATATTACTCAAATTAAACTCTTTCTTGTCTATATTCAATAATCCACCATCCTAGTCTTCGAGCATGAAATGAACAATACAGATTTTTTCTGATCCCTCCAAAATAAAAACAATACGTTAAGAAATAACACCATGAATTTGATAGTTAATGAAAACAGATTGTCCATGCAAACAGGTATTTGAGATTCAACAAGAAGCCATTCCTTAGAAATAGGCACAAAATTATGGGTCTTGAAAAGAACAACAGCGATGTCGAAGATATAAGGTGTTTCTGATCACGTTGGATGGGGTAGTGTCGACATGGGAGGCAATGTGCGCTAGTCGGCGGTGGCACGTGCGGCGGCGCATTGACGGTATATGGTGCCGTTTATGTTGAAGAAGAAAAGTGTTTTTTTAGTATTATTATTTTTAATTTGTGTTTAGGATTAATCAATAGTCCTTATTTTTACTTCTTAAGAAAGATTATTTTGGGCCCTAATTTTTACTCATAGTGCCACTTTGAATTCACCCTAAGTAGGGAAAATAACGCCCCTTACTATACACTTTTCCTTTTATTTTTATACACATGTATCAGTGTACGTGAATAGCAATTGATAGTCTTTTTTTAAAAAAAAAAAATTGAACTTAGGATCCAGTACATTCAAACTCATAGCCAACATAACCACTTGACTTTTAGGTGATTCATTCGGTTAAAAATTTGACAGAAAGAACTTAATTGTAAATATTTTGAGAGTATAGGGATTATTTTGTTAAAATAATAAAAAAAAAGAAAGGTAAAAGTGTTGCATCTAAAGAATTGAAGGAAAAAAAAAACAGAGAAAAAGAAATCTCTGTGAAAAACTATTATTTGTTTATCTATTATCTATTTATTCAATATCTATTACTGTATAGTTCTCGTTTGTGCACTGTTCCAAAACATAGTAAGATATTTTTACGTTTTGTGTCATTTGCTATTTCTCGCTCGCACTTTCGTTTGCTGATGTCAAAGTCATTTGTCGTTTTCTACCTCTTTCTTAATATATATATATATAAAAATATATATATATATTTATAGGCAAGGTAAGTACTTATATAATTGTACATGAATTCTGTATATTTACGGATAAATTATATATATTTATAGGTAAATTATGTATATTTATTTGGCACTTATATAATTGTACAATCGTATATATTTATATATAAATTGTGTATATTTACATATAAATTGTGTATGTTAAGTTATAAGAAACGATAATGTATATTAATCCTTAAAACATGCATTTTTTAGAGTAATTAGTGAACACATAACATGAAAATATGTATATTGGCTGATATGTTGTATTACATGTTAAATATACACGATTTTATATGTAAATATATACGATTTACTTGTAAATATACATAATTCATACACAATTATACAAGTGACTGACTGGTCAGACACTTTTGAAGTGCCTGACCAGAGACAATTCCTATATTTATATTTTTCAATATGTTTCTTTACAATACGTTTCTTTTTAATTTGTACCTATTAAGATGTTCTTGTCAAATATGTCCCACCATTTCAATCCCTTAAAAGTATTATTTTCTCAAATTCGATCTCTGTTTACTTTCTTCTAATTGCCGTTTTAAAATAAGTTTCTTAAATGGGCCACTAATTGAACCATTTAATTGAAATGTGCACTTTGTTATATCCATTTTTTACACAAAAATATCTTATATTCTCAATGTTTTTAAAGGTGTAATTTATAGGAGATACGATTAGATTTTTATAACAAGATACGAGAAGATTTTTATAACAAGATACGAGAAGAAAAAATGTGATTTCAAAATATATATATAATGAATTTTACATTTAAGTTAATGTAAGTTCATTTTACGTTTAAGTTATTTTAATTCCTTTTGGTATTCTTTTAAAGCATTTAACCGCTATTTGCTTACTGTTCTCTACTGCCACTTTACTTTTCTACACTTATTCTCATTGTAATTTTTATCAAAAGCTTTCCTAACTCCTAAAGATTTTTATTAAAACAACAGACAATTAACACATTGAGGTATATGTAGATATTTTATGGATTAAATTGTGTAAAAAATTATTAAAAATATTATTTTAGAAAAACTATTTGGTAATTAATTTTAAGTGAAAATAGCAAATGAATATGTTTGCTTATTACTTGATTAAATATTTCTACCAGAGTTATTCCTAACTTATTTATAAGAAAAGAAGCTAAAACCTTTAATATTATTAACGTGTGTATGATTAAAAAGCTCAACAACTAATGTGTTACTTAGTTTATAGGTTGACATCATAAAGTTTGAACCAAAATTTAAATTTTTGTGAAAAATATATATATATATGGAGCCACTCATCATCATGATATTGACACAAAAATTGAACAAAGACGCAGTACTGGCTTTGTGGGATTAGGTCGAGTAATTTTCGTGATCACAGGGGTGAGATTTTTTTGGTGTTTTTTCCATGAAATTCCACGGCAATATGACCCAAAGAATGGATTTTACTTTCATTTTCAATATATATATATATATATATATATATATCATATGACAAATACAAGTGGCTCAGATTAGTTAAATAATTAAAGTACCATGAATGTCGTCATGTCCTCCGTTTACACAACACTCTTGTTCCAAGAAATAGCAGTGTCCATAATCAAAGACTGAAATCTATGGATGAGCCTTTTGTCTTATTTGGAGTCGTCAATAAAACGCGTCTTTTGGGAAAAAAAAAAAAAAAAAAAAAAGTTTAACGCGTCTCGACTAGCTAGTCCATTACCTGTTCTAAATATTTAATATTTAATAGGGATCAGTTGCTCTTATCTACAGACAACTTCACTATTTCACTATTTTACAATTTTGTTTTCCATTGTATTTTTGAGCAAATATTATAAACATCCAATGCTTATAATATATAGTGTTCATATGCAGAATATATAATTTGAAAGAGAGAGTATTAAAATTTGGATTCACAATAGGTAGATAAAGCTGGGCATTTTATCTTGACAAGATTGTGGGGTTGTTTATTTCCTAATTAGAAGAAGAATCTTATCTGGATTGGAGTATGTCTAAAACATATTGAACAAAGACTATTGATGGAGCTATGATTTTCATGTAATAATTCCGTAATAAGAATCGAATACTGTCATCGTTGTTGCCCATTTTATGAAAATTACCCTAATCTTGAGTGATTAGTGGGCTTACATCTATTTATTATATCTTTGATTTATCAGTGAGAAAGATCAAGTTTATTAATTGAAAGGTCAATAAGTTGGATATAATATTATAAACAACTACAACAACAATTCATACATATAGGCCTAGTTCAGTTTGCGGATTTGAGTTTTTAATTCGAGTTGAGATGTAATTTTATCTGAGACCTTTTTACTGTGGTAGAAAAAGTTAGATATAACTTTTTTTGTAAGCTTTTAACTATAGCAAAATTAGAATTAAAACTCAAATTGGTGAAATGAACGAGGCCATAGAATCCACAGCTTAAAATAATAATAATAATAATAATAATAATAATAATAATAATAATAAAGATAATATTCTTATGAGTACTAATAATAATAATAATAATAATAATAATATAAGCTTTTATATAGCAAAATTAGAATTAAAACTCAAATTGGTGAAATGAACGAGGCCATAGAATCCACAGCTTAAAATAATAATAATAATAATAATAATAATAATAATAATAATAAAGATAATATTCTTATGAGTACTAATTCAGGAACTTAAGGTGAAAAATTACTCGCATGTGTTCGATATAAGATATTGAATTGATTTCTCATATCGTCATTTAAGATTCTTTCAAAAATGGTTGTCCAAAAATGGTTGTCCATTAAAGTGCTAACTGGACTCATAGATAAAGAAGTAATTAGAGATGTTAAACAGAAATCATAATCTATCCGTAATTGTTAATATTTTGTGGAGGGTAAATTCACATGGCAAATGGTTAAACGGATGGACAACCTTAAATTAATTACTTAGAGGTTCTTTGTAATTTGTACATATAATATTTAAGGGCCCGTTTAGTTGACTGATTTAAGTTTTTAATTTGAGTTGAGATGTGATTTTATGTGAGAATTTTTTATTATAACAAAAAAAGTTAGATGTGACTGTTTTTTAGAGCTTTTACTGTAGAAAAATTTAAATTCTAAAGTCGAATCGGTAAAATGAACGGGGCTTAAAAGTGCTACTTTAGTTCGATAGTAACACAAACCAAAATTAATAATTTTTACTGTAGAAAAACTTGAATTATAAACTCGAATCGGTGAAATAAACGGTGCCTAAGAGTGTAACTTTAGTTCGATAGTAACACACATCAAAATTAATAATTAAATTTGCTTAATTATGAGAATAATTAGCACGCACATTCAGTGCTTATCTGACTCATCATGTACAGACCAAAAAGACAAAAAGACAGAATTAGTTATATATATATATATATATTAACCTACACGCTCTCGTAATTCTTTGGAACACGTGGCATGCGACGAATTTATTTGTGCGTAAGGGACGTCCGCGGCTTGAAGATGCTGCCATTTTCTTGGAAGATTATAAAGGAGCCCAAGCCATAGACGGAACCTTAAATAATTTGCAGGTGGGAGCCACTCATCATCATGATATTGACACAAAAATTGAACAAAGACGCAGTACTGGCTTTGTGGGATTAGGTCGAGTAATTTTCGTGATCACAGGGGTGAGATTTTTTTGGTGTTTTTTCCATGAAATTCCACGGCAATATGACCCAAAGAATGGATTTTACTTTCATTTTCAATATATATATGAGCCACTCATCATCATGATATTGACACAAAAATTGAACAAAGACGCAGTACTGGCTTTGTGGGATTAGGTCGAGTAATTTTCGTGATCACAGGGGTGAGATTTTTTTGGTGTTTTTTCCATGAAATTCCACGGCAATATGACCCAAAGAATGGATTTTACTTTCATTTTCAATATATATATATATATATATATATATTTTCCACAAACAACACTGCTAGTCTAGGGCGGGGTATTGTCTAGGGAAGAGAAGAAT
>NW_010364060.1:88402-94621 GCF_000414095.1 Morus notabilis
ATATATATATATATATATATATATATATATATAGCTTAGTACCGTCCTTCTTTTTTATCTTAGGATCGCAACGATGTCAAGAGCCTCTTTCTTTCCTATTTCTCTCATGAAAACCCCAACCGCCTGATCCTGGCCACTGCCGTTGACCTTGCGAGCTTCGAGCGGTGCTAAGATCAGGTATTATCATGGCTTCAGCTACTTCCTCATTTTCATTTTCTCCTCCTTTCGTAGTTGCTTTTTACATAAATTAGTTTTTGATCTCTTTTACTTGTTTGAAAATCTCTTGTTTTTTTTCACTTGGTTACTAAATTGGAACTTGGAAATTTAAACCGGCTATTTTCATAAGTATGAATCACAATTCAACTTTTTTATTATAGTATTTTCGGTCACACGAATTTGAATTCCGGCTCAAATTTTCTATTCAAACTTATAAAAAGAACACCCTTATTATCTTCACTTCTATTTTAGTTGGCTGTGAATTATGTCTATTGGTTTCAATCAATTCTCTTCACAGTCAATTCTCTTCACGTTCAACTCCTTTTCCTAAGAAATCAAATGCCGTATTTGGAATTTTTTTTGTTTTTATTTTTCATGTCTTTCAAGAAAGAAAAAATGAAAATGATTTTAAAATGGCGTTTGGCACAATTAAAGATAAAAAACGGAAATAAAAATAATTTTTTAGTTTGGTGTAAAATGAAAGAGAAATGAAAAATGATTTTTAGTCGTTTTTCATTTTTTATTTTCATTTTCTCCTCTCTCGAGTAGAGAGAGAGAGACATTACACTGAAAATAATGTCTTGATAAAACTACCAAGCACATTTTTAAAAATGATTTCTGTCTGAGATTGAAAACGTTTTCATTTCTATTTTCATACAAAAAATAAAATCATTTTAAAACGAGTTCCAAACGCACCCAAAACTTTTTTTTTTTTTTAATGACGTTGGAATCTTCTAAAATTGTATTGATCCCATTCTACTGAACCCATGTTTTTGGATTTCAAATGATTTTAGTCTTTCATACAAGTGATCAGAGTCAGATTTTGATATGAAACTAAATTTGATTGTTTTTTTAAAGGTTAAATTTGATTCTTTGGCTTGTTTCACTTGGTAACATTTTATAAAATATTCCGGACATTTTTGGTGCTGTTATGAGTTTCCAGCTTAATTTGATATCAAATGGGTCCTTCCTTTTAGGTTAATTTGGTAGATCGAAAATGATTTATGCATGTACGTAGTTCCTATTTTGCATGGTTGGCTTGGGGTACTTTTAGTATGTCTTAATTCGTGGAGACATGCCATGGTGTTGACCTTTTGGTCATTTGATCTTCAACGATTCGTACCACAAAGTAGCTTTCAGGATTTAAAAAAGGTCAAGCAAAAAAGAGTAAAATAAAAATAAAAAAAGAAATACACTCAAAATGGTAAAAATATATTATTTACATCCCGTTAAAAAACAAATAATTAACATTCAATTATTAAATAGAAGATAAAAGGCTGTTACAACCAATTATTTAGAATAACATATATAATAAACTTGTACAAAACCATAACAAACTATTTTCTCAACAAAAAATCATATAAATGATTAAAGAGCCATAAAATACAAAAAATAAATATTTATTTTGTACTCTTCTTCTTTTCATTTTTTTTTTTAAGAGGCGAGAGACAACATGCAATATATCAGTTCTTTTGTGGCTTACATTATTTGGCTTCCTTAGCTCATTTGTATGGCTCTGCATGGCTTTTTGTACTACTTTTTAAATATGCAAATAAATAAGCAAAAATTAGACATTTTTAATTAAAATATTTTAATAAAAATCATAGAAATGTTTAATTAAAACTCTATTAATTGAACATTTATTCAATTCTAAGCAGTGTCCAAAGTACACTTTTGTGTACTTATCATTTATATTCGCCAATGTTATTGTGGTTTTGTAATTGATTGATAGTTGCTTAATTCTTGATTTGGGAATTATTGGTGATGGTCTATGCTTTGGTTGATATGTTTTGGCCATTTAATTAGGAGAAATGAGACAAATACCCCATAAAATTGTATGAACCGGGATTTTTATCTTTTACTCTTGAATAATAACCTTTTTACTCAAATAATTATACGAGTAAAAAGGTATTAATCAAGAATGAGGGGTAATTAATAATGTGATTATTCCAAATATACTTGGTTCATACATGTTAATAATTATAGTGAGTATCGTTATTTTTTGATATGTCATTAAGATAAGCAGAGTTCCGAGTATTATAAGAAGAATTATTGTACATATAAAGCTACTATAAGTTGACCTCTCTTTTTCATGTATAGCAGCTGTGAGATTTGGGTGGTGATATTCCTGTGTCGAAACAACTACTCTTCAAAACAGAGAATTTCGCTTTGAAACATGTTTGTATTCGAGTTTAACTTGTTATAAAACTTTGAAACATGTTTTTTTTTTTTTTTTTTTTTTTTTTTTAATTTATTTGTTAACTTCTAATGTTCCTGTATTGAATTGATAATCATTTTGTAATCCAGCGTAGACCAAAATGTTCCCGAGTGCACGAGCTAGCCTGGTACTAGCATTGCACGCCGTTGTTTTGGCCCTCATTGCCGCTTTTGTTGCAGTCCTTGCGCTGAAGCAACAAAATCCATTCAAGAAACACTACAGGACCATGGTGGCCTTTCTGGTTGATGTCTTTATCTATGCCATGATTGTAGTACTAAGCATCAAGTTGGAGGGTTTCGCCGAAGAGGTGGCCACAAGTGCCAGCATCTTGTTAGGGTTGCTTGGTTCCCAGTTGCTGATTCTCATCATGGTTCCGATTTTGGGGTGGTTCTGTTTGGCTTTGTGGGTACTTTTGCTTTTCTTTATTGTTTATAGATTGATATCGGGTCGGAATCGTGGACCGCCGCGGCAAAAGAATCCGTCCCAGAATCAGGTAGGCATTCAGGTAAAATCCCCTTGCATACACGGTACTTATTACATGTTCTAAAGTCCCAGACACACATGTTCTTCCCTGTTCTCTTTTGAATGCATAGCAGCCTTTCCTCTTTGTTTGTGCGCTTGTTTCTCGCTTTCTTGTCTAAATTTGACAATTAAGAATATGAGAGAAATGCTAGCATTACTTTGTTTTGTTACTTTTTTTCTCACTCTTTGCATTTATTGTTTGACACGTTAATTTTTTAAAGAGTGATAAAAAAAGTGATGTTAGCCTTTCTCTTAAGGATATATAGGGGTCGGAAAGAACAACATTAGATTAATATTGTGGTGTGAACTGTACTGATATTGAAAGAGTACAAGTAGTCGCAGGATCGTGTCATAATTTCACGACCGGCGCCGCAAGATTACAATCAGTCTCAGGCTCATGCCATCACTTCTCAACCGGCGCAGGTTCAAGAGTACAATCAGTCTCATGATCATATGACTATTGAGGTAAATCTACGTTAAGTACTTGTTACATTTTCCAAACGCATGACTGCATGCACATTCTTCCCTGCTTGCAGACGTACGTAAATATTGCTTCTTTGTTCTTCTCTATTATTATTATTGTTATTTTATAATTAATACATCTAATACGGGATATTTATCTCTTGCGAAGATGACGGCGTCTCAGGACGGACCGATCAACACGGGAAAGAGATGGATTAGTGTTTATAATTTATGGCAGGAAAAATTCAACCAAGTATGTCATCGGGATGTTGACGATTCGTTGGTCTTCCAAAGATTTAATTTGGCAAAACAAGATTGTAGCCGGTTATTCATCAGAAGTGTTGCTTCCCGTTCCAATCTTTGGGCTTTGATCATGAATGATGTAATTGGTTTCTCAGAACAAGATTTAAAGCTCTCTCCAAATTTCCTTCCCGACGAATGGATCAAGGAACATTGGGACGAGGGTTTTGATATAACTGCAATAGCCGGAGCCGATAACGGAAGTTCATTAGTTGTAATGTCTAAAGGGACCCAGTTTTTAAATCAGACGTATAAAGTGAACGATCCATTTCCAAGCGATTATATTGAGGATATGCAGAAAAGGGAATATTTTATAACTGCCATGGCCACTTCAGGAAGTAAGTGGGCAGTTGTTGTGTCTAAGGGCGCAGGCTTCTCTAGTCAGTATGTGCGATTCGATGGGGACCTTTCGGATGAGAGTATCCGCGCTTGGTCGGATCACGGTTACAGCATCACTGCAACGGCGGCAACTGCGGACAAGGTTGCTTTTGTTTTTAGCAGAAGACTAGGATATCTTGTTCAGAACAAGACACTAAGTACGAGTGATTTTCCAGACCGACAAATCGCCGCGAATTGTTCCGATGAGTTTTATGTTTCTTCCATTTGCTATGGCGCCCCAACGGCCTTGTCAGTGTTGAGTACTGACTGAATGGGGTCTTAGAGTTCAGTACTGACTTATTTGAAGTTAACTTTCTTTTCTTTTCTTCAGTGTAGTAAAATGATCTATTTTTAATTTATCATCCTCTAGTTTTAGTATAGTATAGTAATATATATATATATATATATATATATGTCGACCCGTGGTCGAAGCGCTTGCGTTTGCACCCGGGGTCTAAGATTCGAATCCCGGAAACGGCATCTCCTTCGAGGGGTAAGGCCGCGTACATATGAGATTGAGCTTTCTCCCGAGCCTATCATAGTACGGGAGCCTATTTGGCACTGGGATCCGCCTTTATGTCGACGATTTCTGGTGGTGAAGTTTCGATGATAGTTACTTATAAAATATATAAATCTGATGATGCAAATAAGAATATAATTTTATTCATTGTTAATTTTTTTTAATCAACTACCTAATTTATTAGAACCATATTAATATCTCTCTCTGAAAAGCTAACCCTTATAAAACCGGCTTACTAAGGATACTAAGCAAATGGGCGATAGCTTATAAACCCGCTATTTATCTTATAATGACTTGATCATGTGGGAGTTTTTCCGTATCTGTCACGCCCCCCCCCCCTCCCAAGACGGGGTGGGTGACGTGGAGCTCGATTATGGGTTAACAAAGCAGATTCCCAGACAAGCCCCACTCAACTACATTAAAATATAAATAAATTACAGAATTCCAGAGCCTCTGACACACAGGGCTCCACCCCACAGGACATACAATATCGTACATACATGCTCATGTAAATATTCATTACAACAGACATTAACCACAGTCTAGTTAATCCAAATATTACATAAGTTTACAGAATTTCTCAAATTCCTTACATTTGTCCAAGAGAATGTCCATGATCCTCACTTGATTCCAACAGCAGCATAACTTAGCTGCTCCGTAGCAATTATCCAGTTAATGTGCACCGCTCCTAGAATCTCCTGGGAGGGGTTTAATACATTTAAAACATAAAACGTGAGCGAAAGGCCCAGTAGGATATAATTTGAAATAAACGTTATAAATAAATGAATAATACGTGAGCGAAGAAATAAATAAATGAATAAGTAAATAAAATAAGACATTCAGTTCCAACAGACAGTCGGAACCTCACATCCTTTTTCTCAAAGGAAATATAACTGAAAATAACCATTTTACAGGCTTCAGCAAGTAATTAGTACAAATTACTTACCTAACCAAGTGCCTCACCTACCCGGACCGAGTTTCAGGTTCTGCCCCCGAGGAAGCATTCTCCGCATCCTATCTAGGCTTACAGCAATAGATTCTCTTACCGGTTCACAAGATCTCCTTATTAAGAAATCATTAATTAACATTTTGAAATCGTTAATTTGACCCCACGAACTACTCAAGCTGCGGGCCTCATGACTGGACAAGCCATGAGGTTCCATGACTAAACAAGCCATGGTTTTCAAAGCGTTTTTCTTTCACAAACCAATCTCTTTCTTTAAAACATTTTCAAGGCCAAAATCCTTTTTGAAAACAGGCTCACAAAGAAAAGGGATAAAAATCCTACCTCGCACTATCAAACCTGGGACTAGTGTTGCCTTTTTCCGGCTTCCGCTTCCTCAAGCCCCTTCAGTCTGAATCCTCAATGATCACTGATGCAAGACAACACTTTAGGATCAATTCTCATTCCTAAAGCAATCCAAATCTCACTAATGTACCAAGATTTTCAATTAGTGTGCCCTAATCCATTTTCATGTTTCAAATTATCATTCCAAGGGTTTTCAATCTCAAAATAAGGATTAAAGATGCTAATCCATTCATCTCAAGCCCCCAAATGAAGCTAAATTGGCTTGTCCCCGAAAAAAAGGGTCAAAACAAAATT